>NW_006788807.1:455094-457348 GCF_000442215.2 Lipotes vexillifer | reverse complement strand
CCTCTCCCGTTGCGGAGCACAGGCTCCGGACGCGCAGGCTCAGCGGCCATGGCTCACGGGCCCAGCCGCTCCGCGGCATGTGGGATCTTCCCAGACCGGGGCACGAACCCGTGTCCCCTGCATCGGCAGGCGGACTCTCAACCACTGCGCCACCAGGGAAGCCCAAGAGAGAGATATTTTGAATAGAAATGCTAGAGGAAATTTTGAAACAGAGGAGAATAGAAGCAAAGCTATTCAACTTTTGTCCCCTGTGCTCCTTGCCATCCTCAGCAGCACAATTCACAGACCGGGGCCCCCAGCTGCCTCAGTAACAGTGCGGGCGGCAGAGTGGTTGACCTGCGATTCCCCAGATGACTTCCAGTTCAACAGCTTGGTCAGCGGGATGTAAGCAGTTAACAGCGAGGACCTGGACTCAAAACACTGTCCACCCCAGGTCCCCAGAGTAATGTGCAAGAGAACAGTGGACTCACAAGGCCGGGTGGGGTCAAGGGTGGGAAAGGAACAAAACCATCCCACGTGGCTGGGGATCTCGTCATCCCGCTTCCCAGCTGTGGAAACAGGAGACAATGCGGTGAACCCACATGCACCGCCTCCCCCGGGGGCTGTTCGCATCCACGGATAACGACCGTATAAGGTTTTCTTTCTGCAGTAACGTCACGGGTACATTTCCCATCACGATGAAAATCATGATGAAAACACTGCTTAACACCCAACGGCTAAGGATTTGTGGGCCCACAAATATAAATAAATTCATGAGTTAACAAAATGGATCATCATTTATCAAAGCTACTAAAAGTTAGACAACCCAGTAGTCTGTTTAAAAACCTTTGTTTTACCCAGATTTGGAAAACAGAAGCAGTTGTCTCTCATTAAGGCCAAAATGGGTTGAAATGGTTCCTAAGTGTTTCAAGTTGAACAGGGCCTGCAAACTGACTGCTCGGAGGAGCCCCACCAAGTAGCAGCCGGCTGCGACCTCACCCACAACTCGCCCTTCCTCATGTTTCACTTACAGGCCCCACTGCTGGTCCACGTCCGCTCCCCTCTGCACGAGAACCGGGATCGCTTCATGGTGCTTGTTCGTGACCGCCGGGCTCAGAACGGGCTGGTCTTCGTTGTCACCGCAGTTGGGATCTGCTCCCTGCAGCATGTAGAAAATGACAAACTTGCACAAAGCCTAAGCTCAACGGCACCGGCTCGCCATCCTAGTAAGTATAACAAACCCTTGATGGAACTAAACTGCTTTAACTCAAAAGAAGCAGGAACCCCAAGACCCAACCTATAAAGACAGAGCTGCTAAGTCACGTGGGCGATAAAACTTGTGTTTCTGCTCCCCCAGCAGGAGGCCAGGCACCTGGATGGACAACCTTGCTTCCTTAGGAAACATCATGGTCACACAGGGTCACAGACCAGGGATTCTGTCCACCTTCCTGCACTTTATTTGGGCTCCTGTGCACTTTTCTGCCTATTTTCTTTGCTATAAAAATTAGCAACAGGTAACAATTAATGTAAAGTTTTTGACTAGCCGTTTAGCCCACTTCCAGACGGTTTTAAGTTAAGCGGCACTGTGATTATCACAATATCGAACAAAACTTCCATCTGAAAGAGACGGGGTGGCAGGCCTGGCTGAGCGCCTCAGGGAGGCGTGTTCTTGGGCTGCACTCACTTCATCACGTAGCTGTTCCATCACAGACACTCTTCCTTCCCCTACTGGTCGGACCTCCTTCAGCAGAAGCCTATTTTCAGGCTGCAGGATCATAGAAGGTGGTCGTTTCCACAGCTGCAAAATCCTTTTACTGTCACGCCCCACTTGTCCAGGCTCAACCCTCAGGGCAAATGTTTCCTCTCCTGGGTAAGTTCTGAGTCCCAGGGACAGGTGAGTGTGAGCACGAGCGTGTATGTGTGTGTGTGATGTGTGTGTGGGGTGTGCGTGTATGTGTATGTGGTCTTCAACGGCCAGCAGCACAGATAAACACATCTAATGTAAATCTAGCCAGCCTTTGAGGCCTTGCCTGGGGGAAGGACACCACACTGACATTTTTTCATGTTATTAAGGACAGGGATGCAATGAGAAACCTCATAAAACCCCAGAAACCACACACTAGTTTTATTATGAATATTTCGAGGAAAAGCAACCAGGTGAATCCTAAAGTTCACGCTGCACGCTTTATAAGGTGTTCGAAATCAGCCTGAGTGTGACCACCTGCCTGCGGAGAACCCCCCCCCCCCCCCCCCCCCCCCCCCCCCCCCCGGGGGC
>NW_006788807.1:435910-455080 GCF_000442215.2 Lipotes vexillifer | reverse complement strand
CCCCCCCCCCCCCGCCCCTGCCCCCGACCAGGCTGGGTGCCTGTGTGCATGCCGGGAGGCCCCGGGGCCCCGCGTGACTGAAGTGGTGGGGCTGGAGAGGGGAACTGACCCTGTGTCCACCTCCAGCTCGCTGCCACAGCCAAAGAAGGCCGACCGGAGGGCAAGGTGGTGGGTGAGCAAGGGCACCCACTGTCTCTCCAAAGCTCCTGTTAAAACTATTCATGGTCCATAATTGTGAAAAACAAAACTCTTAACAGCTGAGGGAAACTGGGAAAGGGTACCATGCATGGATCAGAAATGGTGAAGAATCCCAAAGATTGAAAGCAGATGGAATCAGACTGACAGGGAAATCAAAGCCAAGAGGAAAACCAGCTGCAGACTCCAGACAGGTGAGTGTGTTCTCTCCAGGGAGCCCAGGAGGAGGGCGGGCATTGGGTGTGGCTGAATCCACAGCTTGTTATTAAAGGGTTTTACCATGAATCAGGGGGATGGCCGGCATCCTCCCCGCTCTCCCGAGTAGAAGGGCAGGAAGCTTTTGCTCCCTGCTTAAACCCTGATACTATTTTCCATACAGTTCACAATTTGCCTAACAGAGGCTTCTCCTGGGAGCACTGGGCCTGAGAAGGGCAAAGGGCAGAGCCCAAACATGGCATGGGTTTGGAGAGCCAGGAAGGAGTGGAAACCACCACGGCACTCCCACTACCACGCTCACCAGCAGAGGAAAAGCCTTCCCACGCTGGCAACTTCGAGGACCCTCCACCCACAGAGACCTCAGGCCCACAGACCCAGCTGGCCACCCGTGCTAATCAAACTAGCCCTTCGTTTATCAACATGACCTAGCAACCAAGGATCATCACATGTTCGAGACAAACCAAAAGCAAGAAAGAGAAAGATGAGCAGATAGAACTGACCCCAGAGGAAACAGGTGATTCAGGAGACTGAGGAGAACTTTAAAATAATTCCAGTGAATAATCTTGAGAGATTTTAAAGGTTTTGCCTCCATAAAGTAAAAACACACTACTATAAAAAAGGGAACAGAAAATGAAAAAGTATTCTTCCATTTAAACAATCTCAAAATAAAACATTAGATGCACAGGCTGAAGAAGACAGCTCTAAGGATCAAGGAGAACACAGACCGTAAGCTGCTGCTGCTTCTCTTGAAACGTTTTGGTCTTGAAATTCTTGGTCCTTGTGACTTTCTCTGTGGTGTCTGGGGTGCTCTGGCTGTAGTCACTCACTGGAATGACAGGAGTCGAGCACCAAAGTGAAGGCCCCCGCCACTCCCATCATGTAAAGAGCCACTCTCCTGCCATGCCCCCCTCAAGAGGTCGGAAGGAGGAAAAGGCTTTTATAGAAATTTCTATTTGATGAAACCTGGCCCGAAGGACTCCTGGGGCTGTCCTTCTTGGTCCAGAACCAGAGGATGGGAGGAGGGAGGGGAATAAAAGGGGCTACAGTTCTCAGGCCCCAAAGAGCACCCCCTGCCCCAATTTATCTCCCCAGTTCCTGGGGAGAAAGACTGCAAAGGTCTCAGGCCTGACTTTGGGGTGGCCAGAGGAATAACATGGGTGGAACGTGAAAGTAAGAGGCCTGGCTGGGCCGGCAAATTTTAAGCAGTTCTCTCCATCCTTTGCCAAGTCACTGTGTTGCTTTTGGTCAACGGTTCTTTTGGTTTCTCTTTTTTAATTATTATTTTTTCTTCCAGGTCTACTGAGATGTAACTGACATACAGCACTGTATGAGTTTCAGGGGCACAGCAGAATGATTTGACTTACATACACCATGAAATGATGACCACAAGAAGTTTAGTGAACATTGTCATCTCATATAGAAACAAAATGAAAGAAATAGAAAAAAAAATTTTTCCTCGTGATGAGAACGTGTAGGATTTACTTTCCTGTAACAACATCCATATATAACTGGTCAACTGTTTTAAAGTCTCTGGAAGGGGACAACTCACCCGGGTTGGACCCGCTGCCGAACAGCCCGTTCCCTCCCTCGGTGACACTGCTCAGAAAGTGGTCGCTGAAATTCACCGCCTTGTTCAGGTAAAGGTTCTGGCCAATGAAAAAATTCCAGCACCATGAAAGGTGAGGCTGCCGCGTCCCAGCAGAATGATCTCCCTGCTCACCTGTCCCTCTTTCTGTTAATGACAGCCCTGTCTACCCAGTCACGCCATGCTTCCAGACACCTCCCTCACCTCACCGTGATGTTTTGTCCATTCTGCCTCTTACGCAACTCCTCATTCTGGCCCCTCTTCTCACAGCGAGATCATTGCAACAGCCTCCAAACAGGTTCCTGCCAGCCCACCTTCCCTGTGGCTGCCCCAGCCCCTTTATACAACGAATGTATATGTAACTGTGTCCCTCTGTGCTTACAACCCTTCCATGTCTTGGGATTAGAGTGGCCTGACGGGGAGGCTCAGGCTGCAGAGTCTGTATCCTGGTTTGGTCACTTAGTAGCTTAGGGGCCTTGCAAGAAGCAAGTTGCTTAACTTCTCTGAGCCTCAGTTTCCTCACCCGTAAAGTGGAAATATTATGACCAGCCTCAAAGAGATGTTGTCAAAGCAAAATGAGGTTACATGGATGTCTATAAAATGAGGATGGGTGATGCACAGGCCAGAGCCAGGATTCTGTGTCCAGCTGGGCCGGTTCCATAGCGTGGCACCCTGCTCCTGCCGCCGGGAGCCACCTGCTACTTCCTGAGCACAGAACACACAGGCTAAGGAAAAACACACACACAACCTGGGACACACCCCCGACTTCTACGCGATGGACAGCGTATTGCAGATGCTCTTGTGTCTGTCCAGTTCCCCTTAACCAGTCAGGTACCATCCCAGCTGCCACGTTGGCTGCTAACAGCTCACAGCTGACCCCCGTCTCCAGCTGCCCTCAGTAGGTGGGTGCTGACCTGCCCTAGCGGTTATGCCCCTACCCCCAGCCTCAGGTGGGGACAACTGTGTGGTGTGACTCGCCGTGTTCCGAGTCCCTCAGTCCCATTCTCCTGAAGCACCTCCCCGCCCAAGCTCTGCTGCAGCCACACAACCGAAAACACAGCATTTAGTGCTTTCCTTGGTTACAAAGCACATTCACATGTATCTTCCCACTGGACACTCCCAGCCTCCCTGTGGGTCAGGCAGGGCCCGGGTACCTGTCCCAGTTTTAGAGACATCGTTAGCACCCTGCGGTCACAGCCAGACCCGAGTTCCCCTCCTTTTCCTTGCTTTCTTCACTCTCTTCTCAATCCATTAATTATCCTTTTATATGTTGTGACGTCTTGTCCAATTAAACTAAAGCTGCCTGTATCAGTTAATGTTTGTCACACACTTATGGGCTCCATGTCAATGTTCCAGTTACCAAATGAGAGGGAAGATCAAGGGAGACATGGCCACAAAGTACGGCTTATTTTTATAGGCAAATAGGTCAAAGTACATATCAGCAAACATTTCTGTCGGTCTTTCGCCTATACTCAGACTTCAGTGGGTATAAATAAACCTGAGAACTACAGGACCAATAGTGTGGGTGATGATTTCTTTCTGTTCTTATGACATCTTTATGTGCCTGAAAGCTGGCTTCTCTGAGGTTTAGCTCAGTTATTTATCTAATTCTATGAAATTGCTGGCCTCCAGTTAAGTTTCATAATACTCTCAACTCTTCCTTTCTATGGATTATGCAGGAGCATTTCAATAAATCATAAGCTACCATTTACTAGGTCAGTCAATTTTGAAATGAATAACTTCCCATGGTTTTACTCACCTTGTTTGAGACTTGAATATAATTCAGCCTGATGCTAACTTCATAGCCATCCTCATGGACGGTAGCAGAGATGAGCTTGTAAAAAAGTATTAGAGAGAATTCACAACCATGAGTGTGGGACTCAAAGCCCGGAGCCACAGCCAAGAAATTCTGAGATGCTAAGCTGTACATTTAATCAAACATTTAATTAACACAAAGGCAGGCAGGAAAAGGGAAACAAAAACTAGATGAAATAGGACACAAATGGCAAAATGGCAGACACAAATCCAGGCTTCTCTATAATTCCATTAATTATAAATGAACTAAATACTCCAATCAAAGAGCAGAGACTGCCAGATTGGTTAAGAAAGCAAGACCCAAACTGATACTCTATAAGAGACACACTTTAATGAAGCCACATGGCTGCAAGTCATCACCTGGCAAAAAGTGACCTGGCGGGGCCAGGCCTTGGCAATCAAGGGCCAAGTATTCAGATGAGCAGCTGTCTCTGTAAATAGCGGGAGGAATTTAGATCAATGGGGCTCAGCAAATGCTTTAAGGATCAGATAGTAAATATTTAGGTTTTGTGGGCCATAGGTCCTTGTCATTGCAGTACAAAAGCAGCTACAGACAATAAGTAAATGAATGAGTGTAGCTGTGATCCAATAAAACTTGATTTACAAAACTGGTGGCAGGCCAGATTTGCCCCACAGGCCACAGTTTTGAGACCCCTAGATTAGGCCAAGGAATTAATAAACCACCAAAATAGATTATCAAAGGAAATTGAGCACTACTTGACAATGACACAGTTCCAGTGTTGGCCTAACTTGGTGGCAGAGGAGTGGATGGGCTAACTTTGAAAGGTTCTTTTAGTCTCATGACAGAGGAAAAGGTCTTCTCACAGATGTGTGTCTTTATAACAGCAGTATCCCTAGGGTCTGACAGACCTGCTTCAAATCCTGAATCCCCTGAGACCCAGAGTGTAGTCTTGGGCAGGTCACCAAATCTCTCTGAGCCAGTTTTCCTGGATGTCAAATAAGGCAAGGAAGCATGGAAAGCGGGGAAAGGAAAAAGAGAAAGGGCAAGTAAAGTGTAATTTCAGGACAGTCCATGTGGGCAACCTCAGCCTGATCCCATGGGATGCTCCAGAGAGGAAGTCCTGCTCAGAGGCCACCCACCTTTCCCATCCTGGGCTCTGCAATCAAGGCCCGGAATTCAGGGTTGTTCTGAGCGTAAGACCTGAGGTGAGCGGAGATATGGTCCACCTGTTTTCTCCAGTAACCTAAAGAAGGAGAGAAACCCAAACACACGGATGCTTCTTCTGAGGTGAAGGAGGAAACGTGTCAGCATGCAACATGCATTTTCAGAGAGCTCATTTCTCTTTGCCAAACTCTGTGATGGTTTTTGCTTTCTGAACCTCGACTATGCACTAGAATAAGTTCCATGAATATTATAGAATTCCAAAGGAACGTATTTTGATTGCCATATCTGGGGTCTTTTTCTTTTATTCTTTTAAAATTAACCATATTGAGAAACAACTTACTAATAAAGTGCTCCTATTTTAAAGGTAAGTGCCCCTATTTTGAGTTTTGGCAAGTGTATGCATCCCATCGGTATGGAGAACATTCCCATCACTCCAGAAAGCTTCCTGTGCCCCTTTCAGTCTGCACAGGGTTTAAAATAATTCGAATTTATTGCCACCATTTAAGGCTTGAGAGATTTCACATGAGTCTGGTTTCTCGTGCACAGGTGGGCGATACAGCAGCACTGGGCCTGCCCTTCTGCCGAGCCTGGCTGCCTGGGCCCGAGCGGTGGCTGCCCGCTTTGGATGGGGCAGGGCGCTCCAGCCGGCCACAGCCCTTGCAGGCCTGGCTGCCTGCTTTTACTTCCTGGCTCTGCTCTGTGGCCACTTGAGTATGAAAACCTGCATCGGATCCCACCTCATCATTTTACCAGTGAGGACACTAAAGCTGAGAGCAACTGGGTGGCTTTTGCAAGGTCATCCAGACATCTAAATCTTATTCAGCCTTTACTTTCCTTACCTATAAAATGGGACTAATACCTTTTACCTCGTACGTTATTGTGACACCAAATAAGAGAACCTCAGTGTCTTAGTTTGGGTTCCCCTGACAGCAGAGCCTGAGACGAATATTTAGGACAGGTAGTTTCTTTTGAAGGTGACCCTGGGAAGCACGAATGATGGAGCAGAAACAGCAGGACAGGGCAGGAAGGGAAGTCAATTAAGAATCTGTTAAAAGCTGGTCAACGCCGTGGGCAGTGGGGCTCCGTCCTGCTGGGGCCTAAGAGGAACCAGGCAGAACACACCCCAGGTCTGTGCACTGGACAGAGGGACCGAGGCATTCACTCTCCACCCCCGGCCCCGTGTGTGAGCTCCAGCACTTCTGAACTGCACCTGCCTGTGGACCGGCAGTCTTCTGCTCTGAGGCAGCAAAGCAAAGAGATGCTGTGGCACGTTTGACGAGGGACGCGAGCAAAGATGTGCACAACTAACCACCACGCTGTGCTGGAATCAGGAGGGCAGAGGGGTCTGGGCATCACGCGAGTCGGCTGCCAGTAGCTGACATAACACCAGAGGGAGCACTGAGCCCAGCACAGGGTTTGGCACAAAGTAGGCACATTCATCCCACAAACAGTCACTGAGCACCTCCTGTGTGCCATGCACTGTCTGAGGGCTGGGGATACAGCAGTGAACAAAGTTCTTGCCCTTGAGGAGTTCACAGGTGGACCCAGAGAAAATACAGGTAAATAAATACGCAGGCAGGAGTATGCTAAACACGACAATCTGACTGAGAATCTACAACAGATGTGTGATTCCAAGATCAAATGTCAACACTCAAAAAAGCCTCCAGGGAGGGCTTTATGGAAAGGCTGGGAGGGGTGAGGGGGTCTTTTGGAAAAGATCCTGGCAAGACCGTAAGTCCTCTTTTGGGGGGTGAGGTCTGCTCCCTCCCAGCTCGGGATGAAAGAGGGGGTTCCAGGGGCTGCCTTCTGCTATAGGGAACTGAGGTCCCATGTCTATTTTCTGCTGGTGCCAAGCAAAGCGCCCCAGAACTTGATGGTTTAAAACGTCAACCACCTGAGGTCTCACACTTCTGTGGGTCCGGAGTGTGGTCAGTGCCCAGCAGGGACAGCTCATCTCTGCCCCACATGGTATCAGCCGAGCCATCAGCTGAGGCTGGGGGTCCGAGATGGTCTCATCCCTGTAGCTGAGGCCTCGTCTAAGATGGCGCAGAGCTGGGAGTCGCCTGGCCTCTCTCTTCCCGTGACTGCCGCCTGCACCCGCTCAAACGTCAGCAGTCTTTGAGGTGGCTATTGGCTGGGCCCTGAGGCATCTGTCCTCATTCAGTGATCTGTCCTGACCTCTTTACACGGCACTCACTTCCTGGGGAGTAAGTGCAAGCTCCCAGCCCTCCTAGGTCCAGGCCCGGAACTGTCGTGGTGTCTCTTCTGCCACTTCTGCTGATCAAAGCAACTCGCAAGGCCAGTCTAGATTCCAAAGGAAGGGAAACAGCATACAGGGGTGGGAGGGGTCATTCTAGTCATCTCTGCAGACGATCGACCAGGACACTCATGCCTGGAAGACAGTGGACTGGGTCCCAACTCCCAGTTGGGAAATCCACGAGGCAAGAGAAGAGCTGGGAATGACTGACTCCCAGCTCCACAGCCCAAGGAACTCAGGGGACCTCATCCCCGTGGAACTATAAAATAAACAAACATTTAAAGTGTCTGGGGCTTCCCTGGTGGTGCAGTGGTTGAGAGTCCGCCTGCCGATGCAGGGGACACGGGTTCGTGCCCCGGTCTGGGAGGATCCCACATGCCGCGGAGCGGCTGGGCCCGTGAGCCACAGCCACTGGGCCTGCGCGTCCGGAGCCTGTGCTCCGCAATGGGAGAGGCTACAACAGTGAGAGGCCTGCAAAAAATAAAAAAATAATAAAAAAATAAAGTGTCTGGAAATGGTTCTAGGGACATAGAGCAAATACAGAAACATTTGAAGAAGAAACTGTGCTAAAACTCAGAACAGCAAGAGTCTGTGGTGTTTGAACCATGACCCACCCCCTCCTCCCCTCTCTCAGCTGAGCACAATGAAAACTTCACTCCACATGGTTCAACCATAAACACACAGCTCCCTCTCCTCCCAGCTCCCAGCTGGAGAGCCACGGAATCTTCCCAGAAGAAGCAGGATTTCAGTGTTTCTCATCCCGCCCCCAATTACCTGCTGCAGAGACCAAATTCTGAGCAAATGCAGTCAAGAGTGGGGGCCCCCCCTGCTCTGTCCAGCCACCATTTATGGGATGGATGCTCTCCTTTGGGTCTGGTACACTGAGAACACTGCGGTCCAGGTCATCCTTGTACTGGCTTATTTGTAAAGCAGAGGTCTCATAGCAGAAGAGGCAAGTCAAGAAGACCAGAGGTGACAGCTGCACCCCCTTCACTGAGTGCCCAGGCGCTGAAGAGAAACACACCATTGTCCCCACCCCCTGATCCAGAGCATTGGCTCAGATATTTTGCACAAGGGAAGGTAAGACAGAGAGCTCCGAATCTCTGCAGGAACCCACTCCTTTGGCAAGAGTGTGAGGAAGTTCAGGCCTAAGGATAACAATGAATGATGTGGTAAAAAGCAAGTAAAAGGGGCTTCCCTGGTGGCGCAGTGGTTGAGAGTCCGCCTGCCGATGCAGGGGACACGGGTTCGTGCCCCGGTCTGGGAAGATCCCATGTGCCGCGGAGCGGCTGGGCCCGTGAGCCATGGCCGCTGAGCCTGCGCGTCTGGAGCCTGTGCTCCGCAACGGGAGAGGCCACAACAGTGAGAGGCCTGCGTACTGCAAAAAAAAAAAAAAAAAAAAAAAAAAAAGCAAGTAAAAGAAGCCTAGAGATAGGCACTGCTGATTCTATTGAGCGCCCGCCCTGGCTGATCCAGATCAGTATCGCTTTTCAAGTTCTGAACTCGGAGGTGACTTGGGGCTCATGGATGATGCCAACATGTGCATTGCTACCGCAATTTCTCTTCTCATGATCCTGATCTGTGCAATGGCTACTTATGGAGCATACAAGCAACACGCAGCTTGGATCATCCCATTTTTCTGTTACCAGATCTTTGATTTTGCCCTGAACACCTTGGTTGCAGTCACTGTGCTTGTTTATCCAAACTCCATCCAGGAATACATACGACAGCTGCCTCCTGATTTTCCTTACAAAGATGATATCATGTCAGTGAATCCTACCTGTTTGGTCCTTATTATTCTTCTGTTTATCAGCATCATCTTGACTTTTAAGGGTTACTTGATTAGCTGTGTTTGGAACTGCTACTGATACATCAATGGCAGGAACTCTTCCGCTGTCCTGGTTTATGTTACCAGCAATGACACTACAGTGCTGTTACCCCTGTACGATGATGCCACTGTGAATGGCGCCGCCAAGGAGCCGCCACCACCTTATGTGTCTGCCTAAGCCTGGAAGTGTGGCATAGCTGGGAGCGATGGCTTGACTTTCATACATCAGAACAATAGTTCTTTAATTTTACTTCTGAGATGAGCTCTCTGTGCTTATTTGTTGCTGACAGGCTACAAGTTAAAATTTTAGATGTTAAGTTGAAACTCTCTGTAGTTTGAAACCTATGCTTAGCTAGAGCACCGTGATAGAGGAACTGTAGAATTCTTCCTGTGGGGTTCGGGTGGGCTCCCCTAGTCTTCTCTCAGCATTGAAACTACCCAACAGTCTGGATGAACCTTTTGTCCGAGGAGTCTGTTGTACGTGCTGAGCCCCAGAGCTGAAGAATTTGTGACACTTTTCTCTCCATTCCCTCCTTTCTCTTTTGAAAGCGTAAAATAAAATCAGAATTATACAATGCTTTTCTTAGGCCACTCCAGTTTATAGAACAAACCCTTAGGAGAAAATAAATGTTAATCGTGTAAGGAGTCCATATATACACATAAATAAAACAAGAATTTCCTTAGATCCTTTATGATTTAAATTCAGTGACAATTTGAGTTTGCTAGTCAAGGATTTTGTCCACGGGTTAAATTGAGACCCTTTGTCAATTGCCAGCAGTGAGGACAGTCAGTCACCACTCTGGTGGCTGCTCTTGTACACCCATGTCTGGGGTCAGAGCACGGTGTGTTAGAGGGGAACTGGTTGGTACTGTGCTGTATCAGTTTCTCCCTTTCTCACAGTTTCCCATCCCCACTCAGAGCCTAGCCTGACTCAGGGAGGACATCCATCAGCTTTTGTCAAGTGGAATTGCTGATATGTATTTACCCAACAATCTGAAAAAAGGTTTTCTTCTCTCCCTGCAAGGCACATCCTACTACTTTGAATTTCTGAGTATGCCTCGTGATCTTTTAAAATGAGTGTAAAACAGACTTCAGAAAAATGGGAGGTGTTGGGGGTGCTTTCCTTGTGAAATGCCCTTATCTTGACTACCTGAATTTCAAGGGACTTTTATATATTCATATGTTCAAAAGTCACAGCTCTCCTGTTTGTTCATTATTGAATGTGCTGTAAATGAAGCCATTTGCAATTAAAGTGAGTTTGCCCACAGTGGCTGCTCTTGTACACCCATGTCTGGGGTCAGAGCACGGTGTGTTAGAGGGGAACTGGTTGGTACTGTGCTGTATCAGTTTCTCCCTTTCTCACAGTTTCCCATCCCCACTCAGAGCCTAGCCTGACTCAGGGAGGACATCCATCAGCTTTTGTCAAGTGGAATTGCTGATATGTATTTACCCAACAATCTGAAAAAAGGTTTTCTTCTCTCCCTGCAAGGCACATCCTACTACTTTGAATTTCTGAGTATGCCTCGTGATCTTTTAAAATGAGTGTAAAACAGACTTCAGAAAAATGGGAGGTGTTGGGGGTGCTTTCCTTGTGAAATGCCCTTATCTTGACTACCTGAATTTCAAGGGACTTTTATATATTCATATGTTCAAAAGTCACAGCTCTCCTGTTTGTTCATTATTGAATGTGCTGTAAATGAAGCCATTTGCAATTAAAGTGAGATTTGCCCACATCCAAAAAAAAAAAAAAAAAAAAGTAATTGGATCAGCCTGTAGAGCAATTTACACCCTCAGGGTGTGGTGGAAAGTAATAAAGCAGTCAGCCAGCAATAAGTGGAACTTAAAGGCTGGTTATGGTCAGGGAAAGAGATGGTCAAAGAGAGCCTCGCCAAAATTGCGGTCATCCTAGGGTGACAGGATGCATGGCCAAGGCCTCACTCTCCAAGGAGCAACTTCAGAGGTGTCCCACTGTGGGGGTGAGACAGAGCTCAGGAACCTGGTCCAGCTGGTCACTAAACAAACAGACAAGCAAATAACAGTAACAAGCCTGGAGGTGAGGTCAGTACCCAGAGTTGCTACAATATGTTATTTTAAATGTCCAGGTTCCAAAAAACAAAAAAGAATTAAGAGACAAAAAAAGAATGCAAAGAAACAAGAAACTGTGATTCATACACAGGAAAAAAAACAGGCAACAGAAACTGTGAGAGAGGTCACATGTTGGAGATTTAACAAAGATTTCAAAGCATCCATTGTAAATATATCCAAAGAACTAAAAGAAACAATGCATGAAGAAGTAAAAGAAGGTGCCTCATGAAATACAGAATATCAATAAATACATAGAAATTACATATAAAGAGAACCAAATAGATAATTGTGTAGCAGAAAAGCATAATGATTGAAATTAAAAATTCACTAGAGAGACTCAGAAGTTAACTTGAGCTGACAAAAGAAAGAATTAGCAAATTCAGAAACAGATCAACAGATATTATGCAATGCAAAAAACAGAGAGAAAAAAAGAATGAAGAAAAATGAACAGAGCCTAAGAAACCTGCAGGAAACTATCAAGCATACCAACATATGCATAATGAGAATCCCAGAAGAGGGGACAGAGCAAAATGCAGAAAAAATATTTGAAGAAACAATGGCCCCAAACTTCCCAAATTTGATGAAAGGCGTGAATTTACACATCCAAGCAGCTCAACAAATTCCAAGTAGGGTCCACACCAAAAGACCCACTTTTAAGAGACAAAAACAGAGAATCTTGAGAGCAGCAGGAGAGAAGTGACTCATCACATACAAGGGATCTGCAAGAGATTAACAGCAGATTTCTCACCAGAAATCATGGAGGCCAGAAGACAGTGGGATATCATATTCAAAGCGCTCAAAAGAAAAAAAAAACCTGTCAACCAAGAATCCTATTCCCAGAAGTTATCTTTCAAAAATGAAGGCAAAATGAAGACATCACCAGACACTAAAAAACTGAGGGAAGTCATTGCTATCAGACCACCCTATAAGAAACACTAAAGAAAGTTCTTCAGGCTCAAAGCAAATGACTCCAGACAGTAATGTGAATCCATACACACAAAAAAACAAAGAGCACTGATAAAGTAACCATGTAACTATAAAAGACATTATAAATGCCTATTTCTTTTCTTCTCCTAACAAATATAATAATATATTGCATAAAATAATATGTATATAGGTGTAGTATTTGTCCTATAACATATAGAAATATAATATCTTGGCCAGTAACAGCACAAAAGAAGTGGACAGGAGCAAAGCTTGATTGGGCTAAGGAAATGGCTCCAGATGGTAACTCAAATCCACAGGAGTAAACAAAGACAACTAGAAATGGGAAGAAAGGAGGCTAATATAACAAAAGCCATAAATATATAATAAAGTTGACCCTTGAACAACACAGGGGTTATGGGCACCAACCCCCCATGCAGTTGAAAATCTGTATATAACTTTAGAGTTGGCCCTCCGTATCCATGGTCCCACATCCGTGCACGCAACCAACTGTGGATCATGTAGTACTGAAGTAAGCATACAGTGAAAACAAAAAATCCACATATAAACAGACCCACACTGTTCAAACCCATGTTGTTCAAGGGTCAAATGTAGTTCTTTCAGCATTTTTAAAATACATTAAGGTTATATAAAGTAATAAATATAACAGTGTTTTGTTGGGTTTGCAACATATATAGATGTAATATATATATGTAAGCATTGTTGTTATATATACCTATAAAACCAGGAAGAAAGAACAGAGCTATATAGGAGTAGCATTTCTGTGTCACACTGGAATTAAATTACTATAAATCTGAAACATATTCTGATAAGATGTGTAAGGTAAGGGGCTTCCCTGGTGGTGCAGTGGTTAAGAATCTGCCTGCTAATGCAGGGGACACAGGTTCAAGCCCTGGTCTGGGAAGGTCCCACATGCCGAGGAGCAACAAAGCCTGTGTGCCACAACTACTGAGCCTGGGCTCTAGAGCCCGTGAGCCACAACTACTGAGGCTGCATGCCACAACTACTGAAGCCCACGCACCTAGAGCCTGTGCTCTGCAACAAGAGAAGCTACCACGATGAGAAGCCGACACACCACAATGAAGAGTAGCCCCTGCTTGCCACAACTAGAGAAAGCCCATGCAGCAACAAAGACCCAACACAGCCAAAAATAAAATAAATAAAAATTTTAAAAAAACAGATGTATAATGTAAGCCCCAGAGCAACAACTAAGGGAATAAGCTGGTATGGAAAAACCTGAACGAACTTTTTGGCCAACCCAATATATAGGGGAAAAACCCCATTAAACATTCAAATCTTACATTAGAAAATACGCAACACAAAAGCAAGCAGTAAAGGAGGAATACAGGAACAAAATGATGCAAACATTTAGAAAAGAATGAGTAAAATGGAAGACACAAATCCAACTTTATCAATAACATTAAATGTGAATGAATTTAACAACCCAATCAAAAAACAGAGATTTTAGACACTTTAGATTCAAAGATACAAACAGATTAAAAGTAAAAAATATGGAAATATATATATCATGCAAACAGCAACCACAAGAAAGCTGGACTGGCTATACTAATACCAGACAAAATAGATTTTAAGACCAAATAAAATGTTACTAGATAAAAATAGGGACGTTTTATAATGAAAAAGGGTATCATGAAGGTATGACAATTATAAACAATTGTTAAGTATGTACCTAATAACAGATAACCAAAATACATGAAGCAAAAACTGAGGGAAATGATGGGAGAAATAGACAACTCAGCAACAATGGTTGGACACTTTAATACCCTATTTTCAAAATGGATAGAACAACTAGGCAGAAGGTCAGCAAGAAATAGAACACTTGAACAGCACTCTAAACTAGCAGGACCTAATGGACATCTACAGAATATTCCACCCCCAAGAGAATATATATTCTTCTCAAGGGCACATTCTCTCAGTGGATTCTCCAAGATAGATCATATGTTAGGCCATGTCAAGTCTCAATAAATTTAAAAGGGTTAAAATCATATAAAGTATGTTTCTGATCACAATAGAATGAAACTAGATATCAATAACAGACAGAAATTTGGGGGACTCACAAATATTTGGAAATTAAATAATTCTTAAATAACCAGTGGGTCAAAGAAGAAACCACAGGGGAAACTAGAAAATTCACTGTTGAAAGAAAATGAAGATACAACACCAAAACTTATGGGATGCAGTGAAAGCAGCACTCACAGGGAAATTTATAGTTGTAAATGCCTACATTAAAAAAGAAGAAAGGTCTCAAATCAAGACCTGAACTCCAAAAAATAAATAAATAAATAATTTCACCTAAAAAAAAAAAAAGACCTGAACCTTTGACCTTGAGAAACTAGAAAAAGAGCAAACTCCACCTAAAGCAAGAATAAGGAAGTCATGAAGATTAGAGTGGAAATTAATGAAAGACAGAACAGAAAAGCAATACAAAAAATCAACAAAACCCAAAGTTGGTTCTTGAAGAGATCAGCAAAATTGGCAAATCTTTATCTAGACTCACCAAGAAAAAGAGAAGTGAATCAAATTGCTAGAATCAGGAATTAAATAGGGGATATTACCACCAACCTTACTGAAATAAAAAGGATTATAAAGGGATGCTATGGACAACTGGATGCTAATAAATCAGGTAACTCAGATGAAATGATGCTCAGCATCATTAGTCATCAGGGAAACGCTGATCAAAACCATAATGAGGGCTTCCCTGGTGGCGCAGTGGTTGAGAGTCCGCCTGCCGATGCAGGGGACACGGGTTCGTGCCCCGGTCCGGGAAGATCCCACATGCCGCGGAGCAGCTGGGCCCGTGAGCCATGGCCGCTGAGCCTGCGCATCCGGAGCCTGTGCTCCGCAACGGGAGAGGCCGCAACAGTGAGAGGCCCGCGTACCGCAAACAAACAAACAAACAAACAAACAAACAAAAAAATCCATAATGAGACACTGCTCCACACCCACTAGGATGCTTGTAATGAAAATGTCAAATAATAACAAGTGCTGATAAAGATGTGGAAAAATCGGTACCCTCATACACTGCCAGTCAGAATGTAGAATAGTGCAGCCACGTTGGAAAACCGTCCAGAAGTTCCTCAGAAAGTTAAACATGTTACCATTTGACCCAGAAATTGCACTCCTATGTACATACCCAAGAGAAATGAAAACATATGCCACAGAAAAATTTCTACGTGAATGTTCAGAGCACCATTATTCTTAACAGTCAAACCTGTTCACACACACACACACACACACACAAAGCTGGACACAACTCAAACGTCTATTACTGGTGAACATACAAACAAATGTCATATATCCACACAATAGAATATCACTGAGCCATTAAAAAAGAAGAATGAGGTACTGAAAACATGTTACATGGACAAAACTTGAAAACATCATATACTAAGTGAAAGAAGCCGGTCACAAAAGACCATGTTACATGCTTCCACTTATATGTCCAGAATAAGCAAATCCTTAAAGACAGAAAGTAGATGAGTGATCGTTACACCCTTGGGAGGGAGATGTACAGGGTTTACTTCTGGGGGGATGAAAAGGTTCTAGAAATGCAGTGGTGATGGCTGTACTGCTCATGTACTAAATGCCACTGAATTGTACCCTTTAAAATGGTTAAGATGGTGAATTTTAAGTCATGTGAATTTGCCACAATAGAGAAAGAGATTATGGCAGCCAGCAGTGACGACACAGACTAAGCACATTTCTGTGTTAGTAGCACACGTTCTTATGTGCGACTTCATTTACCAACGCGACAACGGAGCTAAGAGTCAAAACATGCTAAAGGTTTAAGGAAGTGCTATTATTATACAAAGCAAAAGTACTTGAAAAAAGAAAAATAAAGGCACTTCTTGTACATAAAAATGAATCGAAAAGAAGATAAAAGACGTAATTTTCTTCCAGGGAAGGAGTGGGTTCCCTTCTGAGAGGAGTGTGTGTCTCACCTCTCCCTGGGCTGACGGCTGTGAGGAGAGGTTTATGGTCACTCATTTTCTCCTGCCTCTGCTTCTGAGAAGCCATTTCCAGTTCTTTTTTTGCCAGGAGGGTCCCAGACGGGTAGAACAGGCCCGTGGTCTGTGTGCCCACATCCTTCTTAGGCCCAGCATCAGGCTTGGGAAAAGGAATAGTTAGGGGCTGCCAGGCAGATCGAGGCTGTATGAGCAAGGCAGAAAACATAAATATATATATATATATATATAAAATATTAATTAATTAATTCTCCATTTTATCACAGAAAACAATTCTAGTCAGGAGTAAAAGTATCTCCAAAACACTGTACTTTGAACTAAAAGGGGTTTTCAGGCCTTGCCTCACCTTCTTTGCTTGTTTTTCCCAGCAACTCCCAGCCTGAGCCCTGAAGCCAGCTCCACCCCTTGTCCACTGACTGTCTCAAATTCGGCAAATCAACTGATGCTCCCTGTCCTGCCACCTGAGGTCTGGAAATCTATCCTCTCAGCTCTACAATCCAGAGGAGCATAGACTTTACTACCCATCCACTCTCGACTACTGGGCACCAACATTTTCTCTGAGACACTCTCCTGTATCTGGGCCTGGGGACCTGAGAGGACCACCATGCAAGGATATGTACGCAGGATATGTATAATCTTCTGCACACTGCACAAAGGCATTGCATCTAAAGGGGTAATATTCACATAGTGAACATTGTATGTTTGCATATTTATTAGGACAATTTTTATGGTAAAATAAAATGTCTAACAAAATTAGTAAATTACAATCAATTTCCAACAGATGGCAGTCAATTGTCTTGAGAAAAAAAAACACCATGTCTCATTTGCACAAAGGTGCCACCTCTGTTATTGGCAGTCCCGGGATCTGCAAGTGTTTTCATTTGGGTTAAGAAACCGTGAACTCCCTAAAAATGAAATGCAAAGTTGCTAAGTGCACGCGCATTCTCTCTAACAATCATCAAGCTTCAAATTCTTCTAATGAAGAGATTTGAAGAATCTAAAGAAGAGAAGAAACCCGAAAAGTCTTTCTGTAGCTTAGACAAATTCATAAAAGTCTAACACAAAGCTGGTTACAGATTAAGTCCTTCTGAAAATAACCTTGTGATATTTTCCTCAAATATGCCCAGTTGTTATAAGTGGCGAAAGCAATTTTACGAACCCATTATAAGTTTTCTAAAATATAAAAGAGCAGGGGGAAAGTTCTTGGCGTGCTACGTAAGAAATTCATGAGACAAGAGTACATTCTATCCCATGTATTTTAAAGCTCCCTAATGACATTATATCTATTACCTTGCACACGCAGTTAGACCTCGATTTACTACAGATCAATGCATATTTACATCTTTGAATTCTGAAGAAATCACTCGAGTGTTTAAAACATAACGTGGTTGAAGTTATTTACACACCCAGTCGAAAGTCCGTGAGAAAGGTCTAAGTGTTTCGGCTCTCTTCCCCTGGGTTGGCTCACAGGATCGAGAACACAAATTCAGAGTCACAACCCCTTCCTGGGTCCAGTTCTTACTACCATGGAGGCCTCACCTCAGCAAAAGGGCCAGGTTCTCCAGCAGCTGGAGCCAAGCTGTTCTCCACACTAGGTCTTGCCAAGGACTTCACGTAAATACCACAGGAGCCACAGAATCGTGCAGATGGGTGATTGCTGGCTCCACATTTATAACAAACGGAGTAGCAAGTTGCAACACCAGGCTAGAGGATAGAAAATACTTTTACATTTTCATGAATATCAGAGACACAATTTTCCCATACAAATTATGCCCATACCATACAATCTGCAGCCATCCAAAGAACACATGCCCATACCCTCTGACTCTGTAATTCTACCTTCTAGAATTTATCCTACAGATGGACAAATTCACAAAGAAGTATATTCAAGACCATTCCCTGTACGATTGTGGTTTTAGAGGAAATAACTGGAAACAGCCAGCCCTAAACGTCCAGCACCAGGGGATGGTCTAAATGCACCACAGGACATACAGACAACAGAAAAAATGAGGAAGTTACTAACGAGATACCCTGCTAGGAGCAAAGAACTGGGTCTATGTTCATATTAAACTACCGGTTACTTATGAACGCATTGAATGGCTGAAAGAAGACCTCAGAAAGTGGGTAACAGTGATTACTTCTGGGGGTAGGAGCCGTGGGACTAGGATGGGAAAGGAGACTAACCCTTCACAAAAAACCTCTTGAATTATTTATATGTGACCCTTGCTCCAATAAATAATTCTGAGTGTTTCATTAAAAAGGTAAGTAGACAATTCATAAAAGAAGAAAACACCAGGAGTCAATAGATGAATGAAAAGGTTTAACCTCAAAAAATGCAGATGAAAACAGCAATGAGAGACCTTCTCAATTTGAGAGAACTAATGATCTCTGTCTGCAGATTCTTAGGGAAATAGGTGCTAGGACCCAAATCCCAAGAAGTGATTTCAGCAAGGCTGTGGAAGGGAGGAGCCTGGCTCTGGGGGACCCTGAGGCACAGAGAAGCTGTGTTAAAACCTCCATGGAGGCTCCATATCAAGCTCAGAAGCAAGCTTCCCCTGCTCTCATGTGGACGGGTGGACACAGGGCCTTACGGGCGGGTCAATACTCCAATCCTCCTCCCAGTCCAGAAGAGAAGGAAGCCCCAAACCAGTGCAAACCCTGGAAATACGGTGGTACCTCTGCCCCAAAGAGTAAAACTATGATGAGCTTCACCAGTGAATAAATTAGAACAAAGAACATGCGCTCCTTCATGGAAAGTCGATGAAACTGGTGCCTCACATATCTTGAAGCCCCCGTTACCTGGGATGCCAAAGGCAGCGTGCCCACCGGCCTCGCTGTGAGGATGTTACTAGAGAAAAAGCCTGAGGAGAGGGGGCGGTCTGAGAGGTCACGGCTGAGGCTCATCCTCTCTCCTTCGGACTCGGTTACCATATGGCAATGTCAACTTACTTGCCACTCCTGACACAGGAGAAGAATTATTTTCTTTGGGGGAGGGAGTTGGGACTGTCTCATGAGACTTTCTGAGACTCTGGCAGGCGTACCTGGACTAGAATCTTTGCTCTGGCTGCTAAACCCCACGGCAGAGGTGGCACGCGGGCGCCCTGGTCGGCTCTGTTTACAGATGAGGGAAAG
>NW_006788807.1:406557-435734 GCF_000442215.2 Lipotes vexillifer | reverse complement strand
GGGAAAGAGAGGCACCAAGGGGGTGAGCCCCGCAATCCGAACCCAGGCCAGCCGACTCTACGCTATAGCCTGGCTTTCATCCACGACTCCATGCAGCCCCTTCAACACAGTGGCTCCCTCACGGGGCGCTCCTGTGGCGGGATTTCACCTGGTTAAGCGCAGCGCAGTCCGCTGGAGTGCTCAGCACAGGGTGAGGCTCCCTGTGTCAGCTTCCTTCCCACTAGACCTGATTTCCTGAAGGGAAAGGACTCTCATTTCACACTTTTCCCCACAAGCACAGGACCTGGGACCTGGCACCTGGGAGCCATTCAAGTAGTTACTGAATGAATCAATCGATCAATGAATAACTGACTCCACTGATAACGGAATGTGTGCACACATTATAGAAAGTGTTTACTAAGGATAATTTTTCCTCAAAGAAAACTATGTGCCCAGTGTAACCTGTTTTACTTCAGGGACTGCTCTGTTGTCCTAAAACAGACATCTATCCAGAAAGAGGCTACACCAGCTCCCAACATCCACAGATTCTGAGAAAGAAGACCCCTTTAGTGTATACTTATCCTCGCCCCATTTATGTGCAATTTAAGCAGGACTCTTTGGGATAAAATCAAAGGAGAAACCCTTTGGAAACTTTTCCTTCAGACTTAAATTTCAATTTATCCTGCTGTTAAAGCAGGGTTTTGATACAAAACTTGCTAATCTGGGTTTCTAAATACAAAGCCTTCAGACCTTTCATTGAAATGCAAGGTGATTAAGTTATACATATATACATTCATACATATATGTGTATATATATTTTTCTTTTTCTCTTAATTTCTTTATAAGCCATACAATTGTTTAAAACATAAACCACAACATTCTTGAAGGGTTTATGATGTATAAAGGTGTAATATGTATAACTGTAACATAAAGGATGGGAGAAAGGATATGAACCTATATAGTTGCAAGATTTCTATATTTAACCTGATGTGGTACAATAACTAATTAGACTAAAAAGTTAAAAATGTATATTTTAATCACTAGGGCAACTACTAAAAAATAATGGCAAGAAATACAGCTAAAAAGCCAACAAGAAAATTAAAATATAATTCTAAAAAGTATTCAAAAACCCCCAAAAGGCAACAAAGTAGGAACAAAGGAAACAAGACAGATGGGAAAACTAAAAATCAATAATCAATGATAAAATGGTAGATCAAAACCCAAACATATCAATAATTATATTAACCTTTGATGGACAAAACATTCCACTTTTAAGGCAGAAATTATCACAATGGGTTTTTTTTAAAAAGGAAAAACAAAATTAAAAAAATTTAAAAATAAAAAGGAAAAACAACTATATTGAAGCCACAGACAAGGTCCAACTATATAGGCTGAAAGTAAATACATAGATTAAAATATTCCATGTAAACAATAAAAAAGAGGGCTGGAGTGGTTCTGTATCAATATAGGCTGAAACAAGTTTAGTGGAAAAAATGTATTACAAGAGATAAAGAGGGAAATTTCATAACAATAAAGGTTAGATTCACCAGGAAGACATAACAATAAAAAATGTTTATGTGCTTAACAAAATACATGGTGCAAAAAGTGACAGAATTAAAGATAGAAGTAAACAATTCCAAAATCATTGTTGGAGGTTTTAATACCCCTTTCTCAGCATTTATCAGAACAATTAGAATATGATCAGCAAAGAAATATAAGATCTGTGCAACATTACACTTTGACTTCATTGATATTTATAGAATACCTACAATGACAGAACACACTTTTAAGTGCAGCTGGTATGTTTTCCAGGTTAGACTATATACTGGGCCATAAAACAATTTTCATTGACTGAAAATAACTCAAATCATACAGGGTATGTTCTCTGACTATAATGGAATAAAATTATAAATGAGTAACAATAAGATAAGGGAAACCCCATATATTTGGAAATTAAGCAACCAACCTATAAATAAATCATAGGTCAAAGGAGAAATCACAAGGGATGTTAGAAAATATACTTTAATAAAATTTTAATAAAACTAAACTGAATTATAACAAAAATACAACTTACATAAATTTGTGGAATATTGCTAAAGAAGTTCTTAGAGATAAATTTGTAGTCTCTTTTTAAAAAGAAGAAAAATTTTAAATCAAAGATTTGAATTCTCACCTTAAGAAATCAGAAAGAGAATATTAAATAAAATCTAAAACAAAGAGAAGAAAGGAAACAATAAAGAGCAAAATTCCAAAAAATGAAACCAAAAAATAAAGAAAATCAATGAACCAGAAGCTAGTTCTCTGAAAAGATCAATAAAAGTTTTAAATCTCTACAGGACTTCCCTGGTGGTGCAGTGGTTAAGAATCCACCTGCCAATGCAGGGGACACGGGTTCGAGCCCTGGTCTGGGAATATCCCACATGCCAAGGAGCCACATGCCCATGCACCACAACTACTGAGCCTGTGCTCTAGAGCTCACGAGCCACAACTACTGAGCCCGTGTGCCACAACTACTGAAGCCTGTGCACCTAGCGCCCATGCTCCACAGCGAGAGAAGCCACCACAACAAGAAGCCCACGCACCGCAACGAAGAGTAGCCCCCCTCGCTGCAACTAGAGAAAGCCCACACACAACAAAGACCCAACACAGCCAAAAATAAATAAATAAATAATTTAAAAAAAAATTATAAGTGTCTAGCTGGAGAGAGAGACTGAGAAAAAGAGAGAAAAGGCAGAGAAAGGATGAGAGAGAGAGAGAGGAAACTGAGAACACAGATTACAAACATCTGGAACGAAAGACACAGTCGCACTACAGATCCTACAGACATTAAAACGGTAAAGAGGGAAAGCCATGAAAAAAATGCCTGATAATACCAAGTGTTGGTGACAATGCAAAGAAACTGGAACCTCCATATCTCACTGGTAGGAATGTAAAACGGTATAGACACTTTGAGAAAAAAGTACGGCAACATCTTATAAAATTAAAGAGGAACTTAGATGGAACAAGCAATCCCAGTCCTATGTATTGACCCAAGAGAAATGAAAACTACGTCCACACACAAACTTGCATGTGGAATGTTCACAGCAGCATTATTCATGATAGCCTGAAACTGGGAACAACCTAAGTGCCTGTTAACTGGTGAATGGATGAATTCGTTATATTATATCCATACGGTGGAATAGTACTCAATTATCAAAATTTTTAAAAAATTAATACATGCAACATGAATGAACCTCGAAACATTATGGTAAGTGAAGGAAATCAAACACACACACACAAGAGCTACATACTTCCTTAAACGGCAAGGCCACAGTGTGCAAAGGGAGGAGTATTTTCTGGGGCTGGTGATTATGGGAGGGGCTCAGCTGCCAAGGAACATGAGGAAACTTTTTATGGTAACAGGACTGTTCTGTATCTTTACGGTGGTGGTGGTTTAAATGACTGTATATAACTACCAACAGTCATTAACCTGTAAAATTAAAATAGGTGAGTTTTATTGCTTATAAATAATACCTCTATAAAACCTGGAACAAAAAGAGTTCCTTGAAATCAGCTAGTCTTAGACTGTCAGTAATTAGACAAAGCATTAACAGATACCTTGGGGAATTCCCTGGCCATCTAGTGGTTAATACTCTGTGCTTCCACAGCAGAGGTGCACGGGTCCGATCCCTGGTTAGGGAACTAAGATCCCACAAGCCACGTGGCGTGGCCAATAAAAAAAAAAAGGTATCTTGGCCAACCTTCCTGTTAAGGGGTGAATTGTTGTAAATCAACAATTAAAAAGAAAAATTTAAATAAAAGCAGAGAAAAGAAGTTACAAGTATATGAAAAACAAAGTTTTTTTTAAAGGTAAATTGTGTCTCCTCCAAAGAGGAGTCCTAACCCCAGCACCTGGGGTTAAATTTTTTCTTAAAAAAATGTGACCTTATTTGGAAATAGGATCTTTACAGAGGTAATCAAGTTATTATAAAATGAGGTCATTAGGGGGGGCCCTCATCCAGTATGACTGGTGTCCTTATAAAAAAGGGAGACAGAGAGACACACACCCAGAGGAAAGAGGGTGTGAAGTCATACAGGGAGAAGGTGGCCAGGTGACTGGGGTGATGCACTCCACAGGGAGCTGGAGAGAGTTCCTTCCCTAGAGCGTCATGGACAACAGGGCTCTGGCAGCATCTTGATTCCGGACTTCAGGTGCCCAAAACTGTGAGACAATGAAATTCTGCCGTTTCCAGCCACTCGGTTTGCGGTACTTTGTGTTAGCGGCCCCAGGATCGCAACCCCCTGCCTGCTGATACTAACGTGCTGACTACACTGAGCATCATATGCTTGTCCAGCTTCTCAAGTAATTGCTCCGAGATGAGAACAAACGCCCCAAACAGAGAGAAATATTATACAACGGCCCCAAGGAAGCAAGTATTTTTATTCTAAATTGGCTAGTAAATGCCGACTCCTTCATGGGATTGTTAGGCCAGGGCAAGAGCCACCAGGAAGTAATTTTAAACTTCATCAGAACATTTTATAAACATAAAACAGATCAGCTACACGGAACCTATTCACTATATTTAAATTCCTTCATTTTAAACACTCAAGTTAGGCTGGCAGGAAACCCAACGATGGGTGCCCACCATGCTCTCAATTTCAGAACACAGCAGGCACACTGTGGAATTGAGTCTCTTTTTGATTAAAGCCTCATTTCACTTAAGTGCTGAAAACTCACTTATTTTTGTTTAAAATACTACCTATAGTTGTTACCAGCACTTGTAATTTGCAACTTGCTTTCCTAGGATCGGGAATTTGGGACTTGACATGCAGTATAAAATCAGTATGTGTACATTTTGCTTATTGATATGCTGTGATCTGAGGGAATCTGAAATGTTTTACCAAAATAAAGCTTAAATTTTTTCTTAAAAAAACAAAACAAAAAAACACAGCAGGCACAGTCCACACAGACATGCCTGCCTGTGAGTGAAATGTGAACGGCCCCTACCCCACTGGCTGCCACCAGCCTTCCATGCAGTCACTAAATGAAATTGTAAGAAATTGCTAACTTGATTGAATCACCCTGAAGACTTTGAAAACAGTTTCGTACTGGTGAACATAGAAATGTTGCTTTCACTTTACCATGAGCAGCTTCTTTTGGTCTCTCCCATCTCCTCCCCTACAAACTTCCTCTCCCCTCTGCAGACTATATTTCTTACCACTAACACTGAACATTTATCAGCCATTAAAATACAGGACTGGCACATGCAGTCAACCTACCCCTTGTGATGAAGACAGGGGCCCCTCACAGGTGACACAGTATCTCAGGTGAGCAGGGTTCCCTGTGCCGCAGGTGCGGCAGATCGCTTTCTCCTTGAAAACAGAGAATGAGAAATACGTGTTTCCATGGAGGCTCTCTAATTTCTTCACAGATAAATGTATTCATTTTTCCTGCCAATTCATCTGCATAGTATAGCATACTAGGACAAAAGGGTGTTAATAAGGTGGAATAATATGAGAGGTACATTATCTACCACCATGATGATTAGCAGTCAGATATTCTGATGATTTCATGATCTAAAACTTATCTTTCGAAATAACTTACATGGAACACAAGTTTGAATACACACACACACACACACACACACACCATGCAAAAAGGGAAACCATATGTAGCTGTGCTGATCTGAAGTGGCATCTGTAGGTTGATTCAAGTTTAAGGTTTTATTTCAAGGCATGATACTCTGAAAGCCATGAAAGTCAGAATTGAGAAGTTTCATATTTATTTAATCATGCTTTTTATTTCTTTCTCTTATTCAGTATTTAGTATGTAAATTCTTTAAGTCCAATAAATCACAGTACTGTTCAAAAAAAAAAGAAAGAGGGCTTCCCTGGTGGCACAGTGGTTGAGAGTCCGCCTGCCAATGCAGGGGACACGGGTTCGTGCCCCAGTCCGGGAAGATCCCACGTGCCGCGGAGCGGCTGGGCCCGTGAGCCATGGCCGCTGAGCTTGCGCGTCGGGAGCCTGTGCTCCGCAACGGGAGAGGCCACAACAGTGAGAGGCCGGCGGACTACAAAAAAAAAAAAAAAACCAATACCCTCATTTGCTGCCTCATCCACAGCATTGGCAACACATTGACCAGTTGAACGGTTCCAAGCAATTTCGTGGACCCGGCTTAGTCACTGGGGTAAAACTTTTCCTTACAAACCAGCTGGAAGATGAGAACAATTTTCTAATCTCCCAAATGATAAGCTTTAATTGATACAAACCAGTAGGTAGTGGCAAACTTAATCTCAAAGAGGATTTTGTAAGATGCCAAGGTCAACTTGACACAGAGCTGTGGTTACACTGGCATTAGCCCTGAATCATTGGGCGAGGCGCTGGGGTCTCATAGGAGGTACCTGAGCCGTCACTGTGTGAGTCATCAGATCTCTTTCAGAGTAATGACTTCACGAGGATCCCAGCCCTAAGCCTCATAGATTCCAGGAACCCCGGACACGATGGGAGTCCTGGAGGTAAAACATGTGTTGCTCGTTAGAGCCAGAAGGAAGCTGAAGGTCTCTTTCTAAGAGTTCATGTGTCTGGTCAAAGGGGAGATGCTGACATAAGTTTTCAACTGTAGAAAACTGCCAAAGGGATGCCTTTGCTTTTGTAAAAGAGAGAAAGAAAGAACGAAAGACTTCCCTGGTGGCACAGTGGTTAAGAATTCACCTGCCAATGCAGGGAACACAGGTTTGAGCCCTGGTCTGGAAAGATCCCACATGCCGCGGAGCAACTAAGCCCGCGAGCCACAACTACTGAAGCCCGTGTGCCTAGAGCCTGTGCTCCGCAACAAGGAGAAGCCACCACAATGGAAGCCCGCATACCGCAACGAAGAGTAGCACCCTCTCTCCGTGGGCAGCATTGAAGACCCAACGCAGCCATAAATAAATTAATTAATTAATTTAAAAAAAGAAAGAAAAGGGAGGGAGGCAGGAAGAGTCAAACAAACAAAACCAAATTTAAATGTGTGAATATATAGAAATATGTTTCTGTGCATCTAGAAAAATACATAGAAGGACACTCACTAAGCTGCTGTCATTGGTTATTTCAGGGGATAGAAACAGAGGTGGGGTGGGGAAATTACACACTTCATTGTGTATCTTTGGACTATTTCACGTGTTACTAAAAATTAGAAATTTTTAAAAAACATAAAATCCTCTCCTATTCTGAAATACAGGCCAGCGGATAAAAGAAGAAACTCCTGCTACTATATCCCGGCAGAAAAAAGTATCTGATGCAGCAAAATTCCTCAGCGTTGACAAGGGCTTTACATCAACACGGGAGAAGCCTGCCACAGTGGGTGGGTCTGTCTGCATCACAGCAGGCAGAGGACTGATGGTGCTTTGTGCACTTTGTGGAGTGAGATGGAGACCAACCTAGAAATGGGAGGGAGGCATCAACTGGCCTTGCTGGCGCTTTGGGAAGGGAAGGCACGCTGGCTTCCGTAAGCAGCTTACACAGGTGTTCCCACTGACCTCAGAGGAGGCTCTCTGGGTGAGAATGTGATCTAAAACTCTGTTGCCCTTATAACTTCTGGGAAAGCCACTGGGATGAAGATTTCCAACCAGGGTCCTTCTGTGGGTAGCAGCAATACTGAATGTCCTGTCGTAAAAATCAGGCATTTCCCACCAGATCAGATGTTACGGTGACAAAGGTCTCTCTAAAAATCAAGTCTGATTAAAAGCCGTCCTTGCTTTTTTAACCCTCCAGGGTCCATTGGGAAAGAAGGGTAGAGAAGGCGCCATTTCCCACAGCCCACGGGCTCCGCCAGCATTTCTGCAGCTAATGAAACCGAACTGCTTGCAAAGTTTTGGAGCACATCCTGCAGTTTCCGGTCTCTGTGCATCTTTCTGGCATGCCCCCCTCCTCCACCTCATACCTGAACACACACCCACGCATCACTTCTCTTTGTCTCACCCCTTCCCTATGGCAAATGCCTGTGCCTCCTACAACTTCTGCTCAGATGACACCCCCTCTTCAAAGCTATCCCTGGCCCTGGCCCCTGATAAGAGCTGACGAATCCTCCTCTGTGCCCCCTGCCACCACGGCAAGCGGGGGCCCAGATCACTGGGGCAGTGGGTGCAGGGGTCACAGCCCGGGGAATGCAGTGAGCAGAGCCCTAGAGGGTGGTTTGGGAAGCAGCAGCTGGTAAAGCCACATCAAAAGGTGCCTTTGAAAAAGCTCCTCAGTACCTGAGGGCTGGCACGGGAGGGGCAAGGTGGAACCCAGAGAAACTGGGTGAACCTGAAGGAAGGTTCATGGCTGCGCCTTGGTGAGGGATGCCAGCTGCCTGGGGACCTCGCTCCTTCCTCAGGCTCCTTCCCCTAATCATCCCTGTTCAGTGACCTTAGAGCAGGTGTCCAGCGACTGCTTCTCAGGCTCACACCACTCCCTGTGCCACCTGGCACTGCTGGGAGCTCAGACTTATTCCAGTAAATTCTTAGGGTGCAGAATGTATTGTGTATGTGGTAAAGTACACAAAAAAGAAGAGGACGGAGTGCCAAGAGTGACCCAAATGCTTTGGTAAAAGCAGCACAACTAAAGCAGTATAACTAATAGTATAAGACATACAGCTGTTGAAGTCATGTCTTTATTAAAAACAATAGTAAATCGTATGAGTCCAATGTTAAAACAGACAAAACACCAGGGAAACAAACACCGTGCCAACAGAAATGGTCCTGAGATTCTCACTTCTGGAGATAATGATAAATGTACCCTAAGTCATTATTTCCTAAGGTCTTGAGAACGTTTCAGAGAGCCCTTTATTGAAGCTGTGCCTATTTGAGGCATTTTTAGCTAATGTGAAGCTTGGGTCCTCAGTAATTTCATGATTCCCTTTGAAAACTCAACATCAGAAGTCAAACAGGCTTGATTTTCTAAATTCCATCTTTGAATTATCAACTGATTTCCTCATTACAAGGTATATGTTCTGCCTTTGGCCCATTAATAGAGTAGAAATCAGTTTCAAGTGATTGTCTCTCATCAAAACTGTACTTTAAAAAGGGGTCACTCTCAGGAATAAAGACGCAGACGTAGAGAATGGACTTGAGGACGCGGGGAGGGGGAAGGGTCAGCTGGGATGAAGTGAGAGAGTAGCATTGACATATATACACTACCATATGTAAAATAGATAGCTAGTGGGAAGCAGCCGCATAGCACAGGGAGATCAGCTCGGTGCTTTGTGACCACCTAGAGGGGTGGGATAGGGAGGGAGGGAGGGAGGGAGGGAGACGCAAGAGGGAGGAGATATGGGGATATATGTATGCATATAGCTGATTCACTTTGTTATACAGCAGAAACTAACACAACATTGTAAAGCAATTATACCCCAATAGAGATGTTAAAAAAAAGAGAAGGCAAAAAAAAAAGGGGTCACTCCTGGATTTGATGCTCCTAATTACTGTAGAAGTCCTATGTTTATCCTCAACAGAGGACTTACTTATACCTTTGTACCCCCTGACTTTGCACAACATGGGAAGAAGTCTGGGTTTCAAATGCTGAAGGTGACATGATATATACTGAACCTGGCTCTCAGCCAACACTTACCCCTATTCCTCCTGTTTTGAATAGTTCAAAGGGTTCAAATATCCCGGATAATGTAAATATTAGTGAGAACAGGTGCTGCTGTGATTGACAGAACAGCCAAAATCATGGTGACTTAAACAAGAGAGAAGCTGGTGTCTCACTCTCATGTATAGGAAGTTTGGAGATAGGCCTCCAGGGCTGTATGGTGGCTTCCTGCAGTGACTTCTAAAGTTTCTTAAGATTGAAAATAGTCATCAAACAAAAAGATTAGTAAATTTTCATCTACCTGACTTTGGCCCAGCCATTTCTTCAAAATCTCACTGCTGAAGGGTTAGTTAGCCTGGGATACTTTTGAACATTTTTTTCACAGTGAAGGGGAGCTGGGACATGTAAGAAAAAGTGGACTTACCTTTTCTCTCATAAACTTTGCCCACATAGACTCCACAAGGTCATTTTCGGAGTGTTACAGTTCTAATTGTACGTTAAGTCCACACACTTCCCTTATTGCTAAAAATTCTTGCTTTTTTAATCCCCAAAGTTATCTTTATTAAATCTATTTCATCCTCTAGTGACCTTTACTTGAGGTCAAGTAAAAAGGAGGTGAATGGGACTATAAATTGAAAAATGCAGAAAAGATACAGTTGTATGTTCAATAATTCTACCAAAAAAATTTTCATGGCATGACATCATTTGTCTAACAAGATTTTTTTAATGTTCATGATGATACTTAACTTTTTCATCCATGTGACTAGCTGTAATCCTTCTTTTCTACCTAATAGAGACCCATAATCAAACAAAGCAAATGAAAATATGAAGTGACTTTAAGGACAAGATGAAAAGTCAATATTAATTACAATGTTCGAATTTAAATATATGAAGTAAACAACTGTCTGTGTTAGCTGCAGTGCAATTTGTCCTCCAAATCCATGTTCAGGGAACACATTTCTGTGTATCTCTCTTGATATTTAGATCCTATTGGCAAGTTAAACTCTTGTGCAGATGCCTTTCCAAAAATGAGAGTGGATTTTGTTCACAAGTATTAGCTTATCAATTGTTAGCCAATTCCATCAGCTGAAGAAAGATGTTTAATGGTTCGAACATTAATTTCTATGTGTTTTATTCACACTTTTACAGATTCACATTTCATTACCTTCAAGCGGAGGTTGGCCTGTGGCTGCAGCTGTGGAGTGAGAGGAGCCTCACAGACCACACAGATGGGCGTATTCACGGGCACCAGGTTTTCACATTCTGCACATAAGCCCATCTGCACAAAGAACGAGGTCAGGTTGGCAAAAACTGAAGGTATAAGTAGATCTTAAAATGTAAGGTCTAATTTGCTTTTGTAAAAATTTCTTTTAAATAATTACCACTTTTATTCTTATTTCCTTCCTATTAAAGTAAAAACATGTTTATTGTAGAAAAGAGAGGTATAAAGAAAAGAAAAAATAGCTTACAGCATGATGGAGTGAGGAAATCGACACATCTTCTCTCCAAAAAGCAATTCTAAAGTTGGATAAAACTTTAAAAATTCTGAAAGTCAACCAAAGACAGACAACAAACTGAAAAGTAATGAACTTCAGGCAAGGACACCACAGGTCTGTTGGGTCTTGCTTGGGCTGTCCCCATCCTCCTCCAGCTCTGTCAGTGTAGAAGCTCCACAGAGCAGGGAGGGCTGTGAAAAGTAGCAGCTTCGCGGCTGCTGACGGGCAGGGCTCGTGTGACCTGGAGCACGGTTAAGGTGATGATCTCAGTGGCAAGCAAACAGGGAGGACAGTGGATCCACTAGCCTGTGCGCACGGTCCTGTTTGGGGCAACTGATGAACCAGCAACTAGCCAGGGACCTGAAGGGGAGTTCCAGAAGGTAGGTCATCTCTAGGGGGCTTGATAAACTCCTCCCACACCCTCAGTTGACTGGAGGATGTTCGCATGTGCAGTGTTAGACCTAAGAGGGTCCAAGCCACCCATATATCCTTGGTTGCACATGAAGATACAAGAGAGCTCAGCATAAAGTAAGAGCTGGGGCAGACCTGAAAACAGCCTGAAGTTTGAATGTTCCACCCAGCCCACAACAGATCCCTCAGCAGAGACTGGAAGCCTTGGAGGACCAAGGTGTTTGAGCACAACTTCTGGCCAATCTTCAGTCAAACTCTAAGCTATGCACACCCAGGGCTGATCCCAGGCTTAAAAATAAAACAAGGGGAGCTTCCCTGGTGGCGCAGTGGTTGAGAGTCTGCCTGCCGATGCAGGGGACACGGGTTTGTGCCCCGGTCTGGGAAGATCCCACATGCCATGGAGCGGCTGGGCCCGTGAGCCATGGCCGCTGAGCCTGCGTGTCCAGAGCCTGTGCTCCGCAACGGGAGAGGCCACAACAGTGAGAGGCCCACGTACCGCAATAAATAAATAAATAAATAAATAAATAAAACAAGGGGAAAACCCTGATATTAGTGGCTGAAAACTGCAGGGAAGACAGGCTTGAAAGAGTTAATCCAAGTAAACAAACAAAAAAAACAAAACAACACCACAAGGAGAAAAAGTCAGAATCTAGACTTATTATACTCTCTAAAATGTCCAAAATTCAAGAAAAAATTGTGAGATGTGCAAAAAACAAGAAAGTGTGACCAGTACTCAGGGGAAACAAATAGTCAATAGAAATTGTCTCTGAGGGGGAGGAAAAGAATACATATTGGAGCAGAGCTTCTGTGTATTACTGGATTTAAATTAAATTATTCTGAAATAGACTTGAGAAATTAAGGAGCATGTTGTAATCTCTAGCGTTCTCTTAGAAAATAACTTTTAAAAAGAAAAGAACTTTTTAAAATGGTAAAAAAAAAAAAAGGAAACATAGGAATGAAAATGGCATACTAAAAATTATTTAACACAAAAGAAGGAAGTAAAGGAGGAACAGAGGAACAAAAAAGACTTGAGACAAATAGAAAACCAACAGCAAAACAGCATATGTAAATCCAACCACATCATTAAAGACATTAAATGTGAATAGACAATAACACCACATTCAAAAGGCAGAGGCTGTCAGATGGGATAAAAAATGAGAGGTATGCCTAACTAGAGACATGACCTAGATTCAAAGATACAAATAGGTTGAAAATACAAGTATATAAAAAGGTATATAATGGAAATAGTAAGGGTAAGGGAGCTAGAGTGACTGCGTAAATATCAGGAAAAAAGGACTTTAAAAACAAGAAATGATCCTAGAGACAAAGAGAGACATTTTGTGATGATGAAAGGGTCAATAAATCAGGAAGACACAGCAATTATAAGTGTACATGAACATAACAACAAGTCCCCAGAATACATGAAGCAAAAACTATGAGTCAGCCTTAAGATAGGCTCCATCTATCACCTGACGACTCTAAGCCCCAACTTTTACTGGTGGACCACAGTGGCGTTTTGGAACTCTAAGGATCAGCATCAACTCAGAGCTAGTATCTAGTAAGCCCCCAAAGGTTTAGGCATTTCCTTTTCCTCAAGGCACAGGTCCCTCTGGAAAAGGCTTCAAGGATCACCTATGACATGTACTTGCAATGATGCAGGGTCCATCCTCAAGGACACCCAGCCGCCCTTCAGTTAGGGAGCTGTGGGTTTGCAAATCGACTTAAGTCTTGAAACTGGGTGACACCCTTGGATGTTCCACTGTGGTGGCTCAAGTCACGTGTTTGGCTACAAAACATGTGATTTTTTTTTTTTCTATTATATAAACCAAGCAAGACACTAGTAGGCTGCCCATCTGTTTCATTCTTAGGAAGACCACGATCAGATTCTGATTACTGATATGTTGCTGTGGCCTTTTACAGTAGATGTGCCCACCTTGTCTTTGGCAGTTAAGTGCTGCCACTTGACCTCTGGAATCCCGTTAGCTCCCTGAAATCAGGGAGCCCATCTCAAGAGTGGCATCGCCCCATGATCATGTCTGGCCTCCAAGGAAAGCAGCCATGGAACTTTTCAAGGATGCAGGCGCTCCTTTCACTAATATGTATTCCATGAAGGACGTGTCTTCTGGGCCTTCTTGTGAAATGCAGGTGAGAGTTGGGGGCACACAGGACACACCTGACAAACCTACTCCAACATGATATCAGGAAAGACTTAGCATCGAGTCTCACTAACCATAGGCTACTACTGAGTCCAAGTTTTAGTCAGCCAACCCAAAAAGCAGCTGGAGTCACCACCAGCTTCATTAGCTAACATATTAAAATCAATCCAGAATCTATAAAAGAGGCATGCATATCAGTGAATTTGGCCCAACTTAGTGTTATATTCTGCCCTCATTTAAAATCCACTCCCAGACTTGTCCCCCAGGATTCTGCCAATATACGTTAGCAAAATTGTGCTCTTCTTTTCATGTGTAAGCTTTTTGTCCTGGATCACAGAGTACACCTGTCCCTCTAGAGCAGCTGGGATTGGACCGTAGTCATGCTACAGGATGGCTACGGTGAGTCTTGATGAGAATACACATCCCCTTTCAAAGCCACTGCCCCAGGCGAGGTTATCACAGAGATTTCAACGAAAGGAAGGCTAGCATCCTCAGACAGGAGGGCCAGCTCATCCACTGGCAGAGTAATTTAGGGAATCAAGAATGTGCGTTTCATCTGGGTCCAAGCCAACATCTCCATTCCCAGTTTCAGGATCCTGTTCTGTCCCAATACATACCCAAACTTTCACAGAAGAAATGTGGTGATAAAGTGAATTTAGCTTACGCTGTAACTCACCAACATATTCAACTAAAGTTTGTGTTTGCTTTCAGCAGCAAATCCCTGGAGCTACAAGAAATAGGTTCTTTTGGGGCTGTCATGGGGGCACTCTGGTTATTGGATTATGAGTGAAAGGTCTTGAGCTTGTCAGTTTCTGTGATGCTCCCAGGTGCTCAGAACTGTCCACACCACAGCCCTGGTATCTTCATTGCTGCCACAACCGTCAAGTGCAGCGGCCACCTGGCCACCCAAGAGGCTTGCTTTAGGTGATGCTTCCTCACTACCAGACCCATGTGATAGCTTGATTTCTTGTGATGCCACTTCATACTATGAATTACTAGCATCCTCCTTCCCATGGGCAAAGAGCTCAGCACTGCTCCCGAGCAAAGGGAAGGACCAAACCCCTTCTTTGCAGGTCTAGTTCCTGGGGCCGCTCCCGGTACCAACTCTGTATCAGTCAAAGCCCAGTCAGGAGACAGAAACCTCAGGGTAATTTAAACAGGGACAGTTTAATATAAATAGTTATTAACTAATAACAGAGGACTAACCGCTAGTGGGTAAAGCGAACTCTAAAGGATACAGGACTACCCAGGATAGGGAGAGCCACTGCTGCTCCGGCTCAGGCAGAGGACCTGAAGGGGATCCAATCTGGAAGAGGCACTTACTGAACTGGGTGTGGCTGTCACCCACGGGATGGCAGAGAAGTTCACTAGGGTGACACAGACCAGAGCTGGCCCCAGAGCAGGCGGGATCCTATGAAACTCATGAGGACTCTCCCCCTGGGGAGCTGGCAGGACATGCTGGGAAGGCACGTGCAGGCTGCTGATAAAACGTGCTGGGAAACTGCCCCCTGGGATGCCTGAGAGACTTTCTGGAAGCTGGCTGGGTACCCGTGGAGCCCACTGAGAAGCTGTTCACGAGATGCCATGCAGTTCACCAGGGTTCAGCACAACCAGGTGTCCTGCAGGTTAGCTGAGCAGCGTCAGAGCACAGGGAGAGGGAAGCACAGCAGAAACAGGAAGAGGAGTCAAAACCTTTCTCCTGCAGTGTCCCTCCCAGCAATGGGCCTCTACTGACAAAAATTAACATCAACCAGCTGGCAACGGAGAAATCCACAAGGCAGGATGAAGAGGCACCCCTCTGCATCTCTCTAATGAGACCCTGAGTGGCTTGGGTCTGGGATCCTAGGAGTAGGATCGCCCTTTGAGTACCAGAAACCCAGCTGAGAGCAGGACACAATAAGAACTCAATAGGTCAAATTACAAAGCTGTTTATACATTAGAGCACGTTAATAAATATCATTTACAGGCAGTATAGGTGTTGCAAATGTCATCATTTTGAATATTTATAATCCCTGATAACCTTTTCTCCCTGTAATAACAAAGAAAGTCTTGAAAATCTGTTTGCAGGCCAGTAAAAAATAACTTTTGACATCGCAGGGAAAATTCAAACCAATGAGACCTGTTCATGTTTTATTTGCTGTCCTGTCTTTTACGAGGAGTTCAGAATATATCGTGGAAGTAAACTGACTTCTACAGCACGTCCATTTAGTATCTGGCCACTTGCTTAAATGCATAACTCAATCCTAAAACTCTGGACTTTGAATTTATTGAATAGTGACTTTTTCTCAGTGACTATCTTTTTTAAATGGTCATTTTCAGTCAACTTCACAGATCCTTTTATATCATTTTGTAAACCTTAGTCCAGAAAAGCCCCAAAGTATCACGTGCAGAAAAGATGAACACATTTTGGTGAAGGTTTTGATTTTTAGCAAGCCAAGTATGTTTTCTAACTAACTACAAACTTAATGGTAGGGTAATATCAATTATTATCTACACTTAGCCAAAACTTTTAAATTTAGATATACTGATCAATCTATAGCCTATATAAACAGCTTCTTTGGACAGAATGAACTATCCTATGGATATACAGACTTGTAATTAGTACTCCTGGTCATTTATTTCTAGAATATATTTCCTTATTGTCCCCAGGTTAGGAACAGAAATATCATATAAGTAGGAAACCTGTATTTATCCATATGTGAATCATTGAAATAAAAAGATTTCAGTCTTTTCCTGAGCCTATGATTCTTCAAGGCCACACAAAAGAAATGGCATTGCAAACAAGTTTTTCATTCCTAAGTAGCAGTCTGGATAGTACAAGATTCACTTGCCAGTAATTTTTTCAACAAGTATTTATGTTTGTGGTTCACGTGTGCCAGGTACTCTGCTCCTGCTGCAAACAAAGATCAGATAAACCAATGGAAGAAGATTTTAAGGATTCTGCTGCTCACCTGAGCTCCTTCTGGGGGTGGGAGACGACAGCCAAATATGGGCGGGACAGAAGAGCCACATTCTAGACAGTAGCGGGCAAAGGGGTCAGACGGGCGGGGCACAAGGCAGTGGGCACACCTGCAACAGAAGAGGGTCCTGACTGGCCATGTTCTGAGGAGTGCACGTTGAGAAGTCAAGTGTCAATCTTGACAAGCATTCAAATTTTTGGAATAAAATAGAAAGCAGAACACACTCAAAGCCTATGGAACAAGTTCAAGATGGGAGATGCTTGTCTAGTCATTTTATTACAAAGTGGCCGTACAGCTGGGACTCATAGTGCCCTTCACCTGAAGGCCAGGCCCATCTCACTTCCCGGCCGCGGCAGCAGTTTATCAGCTGCCTTTGACCCCACATCCCAAGTGGGGCCCCAGTCGTCCCATCACCTTGGATCTGGCGTGTGTGAGGGTGAGACATGGGAATTCCAGGAATGTCCATGCTGCACTTTGCTGACTCCCCATCTGAGAACTGAGCCCAGCCTCAGCGAGAGTCATCTCACCTGGCACTCGGAGTCACTGTCAGTCAGGCCCTGCCTTTGTCTTCACTCACCTGGGTGGAGTCCGAGGCTCTGCCTCAGCAACGTCTAGCCCCATTTCCCAGGCAGCTGGGTCCCATCCTTCAGCCCTCACCCACCTACCTCATTCTGGGTATCAGCCAAAGTGAAAGGACTCCAGGAACTGGGCTCCCCTGTGAATAACACTGCTGCTGCCAGGCATTTCCAGGCAGGTTGAGGCCCCGATCCTGTGACCTATCTGAACTGCTCAGCATCTATGATGTTTGCATACTGTGCCCTGGATGGCTTCGTTGCCTGCACCAGTCTCTACCATGGCCTCTCAACCATCACTAGCCTTTGTAGTTGAGTCCATTTGGGGAAAGGATAGTCTTTTCAACAATGGTGCTGGGCAAACTGGATAGTGACATGAAAAAGAATGAGGTTGGACTGATTGATACCTTATGCCATATACAAAAACTAATACAAAATGGACCAAAGACCTAAATGTAGGAGGTAAATTTATAAATCTCCCAGAAGGACACATAAGAAAAAAGCTTCATGACACTGGATTTGGCCATGATTTCTTGGATGTGATCCCAAAAGGATAGGCAACAACAAAAAAATAGATAAACTGAACTTCATAAAAATTTGAGTATCAAAAAATACTATCAAGACTGAATAGACAACCTACAGATGGGAGAAAATATTTATCAATCATATATCTGATAAGGGATTAATATCCAAGATATAGAAAATATTCTTGCAACTAACAACAAAAAACAAACAAGCCAATTCAAAAATGGGCAAAGGACTTGAATAGACATTACTCCAAAGAAGATGCCCAACATCACTCGCCATTAGGGAAATGCAAATTGAAACCACAATGAAATACTACTTTACACCCGTTAGGATGACTATTAGAAAAACAGAAAATAAGTGTTGGTGAGGATGTGGAGAAATTGAAACCCTTGAACACTTCTGGTGAGAAAGTAAAGTATGCAGCTGCTGTGGAAAACAGTTTAGCAGTTTCTCAAAAAGTTAGACATAAAATTACCACATAACCTAAAAATTTCAGTTCTAGGTAAATACCCCAAAGAATTGAAAGTAGGGACTCAAAGAGATACTTGTACACCAATATTTACAGCAGCATTATTCATAATAGTCAAAAGGTGGAAACAATTCAAATGTCTATCAACAGATGAATGGATAAATGAAATGCAGTATATATATACAATGGAATGTTTTTTTACCTTTAATATGGAATGAAATTCTGATACATGCTACAACATGAATGAACCCTGAAAATACTATGCTAGTGAAATAAGACACAAAAGTTTAAATATTGTCTGATTCCACTTACATGAGGTTACTAGAACAGGCAAATTCATAGAAACAGAAAATATAAGAGAGATTACCAGGTGCTGGAGGGATAGGGGGATGGGGAGTTATTGTTTAATGGGAGCTGAGTTCTGTTTGGGATGATGAAAAAGTTCTGGAAATGGACGGTGGTGATGGTGGCCCAACACTGTGAATGTACTTAATGCACTGAATTGTACACTTAAACATTGTTAAAATGGTAAATTTTATTTATGTATATTTTACAATAGAAGTATAAAGGACTGTAAAAAAAATAACTGATTATGTCAAATAAAAGTAATAATGTATTGTGGGGTTCATAATATTTGTAGAAGTAAAATAAATGACCACAAGAGCACAAAGGCTGTAGTTATCCAGTTATTGGAAGTATACTGTCATGAGGTTCTTGGGCTATAAATGAAGTGGCATGATACTACTTGAAGACAGACTGTAATAAGTTAAAAATGTGTGCTATAGGGCTTCCCTGGTGGCACAGTGGTTGAGAGTCTGCCTGCTGATGCAGGGGACACGGGTTCGTGCCCCGGTCCGGGAAGATCCCACATGCCGCGGAGCGGCTGGACCCGTGAGCCATGGCCGCTGAGCCTGCGCGTCTGGAGCCTGTGCTCCGCAGCAGGAGAGGCCACAACAGTGAGAGCCCCGCGTAACGCCAAAAAAAAAAAAAAAAAAAAAAAAAATGTGTGCTATAAACCCTAAAGCAACCACTAAGAAGAAAACTTATAGCTAATAAGCCAACAAAGGATACAAAATAAAATAAAATCATAAAACATACCCAATTAATCCAAAAGTAAGCCAAAAAAAGGGGGGGGCAACAAAGAATAGATAAGACAAACAGAAAACAAATAGCATGACAGCTGACAAATTCAAACATATCAATAATCAGAATAAATATAAACACTCTCAACAGCCCAATTAAAGTGCAGAGGTTGTTAGATTTTTTAAAAGCAAGACCTGATTATATATGCTGCTTAAAAGAAACCAACTTTAAATAGAGAAACACAAATAGATTAAAACTAAAAGGATGAAAAAAGATACATCATGCAAATACTAATCAAAAGAAAGCAGTAATGGCTATTTTAGAATCAGACAAATTTGATTTCCGAGCAAAAAATATTATCAGGGTTAAAAAAGGTTATTTTGGGGGGGAGGAGGGATAAATTGGGAGATTGGGATTGACATATACAGACTACTATTATTTAAAATATATACCTAATAAGAACCTACTGTATAGCACAGGGAACTCTACTCAATACTCTGTAATGACCTGTATGGGAATAGAATCCAAAAAAGAGTGGATATATGTATATGTATCACTGATTCACTTTGCTGTACAGCAGAAACTAACACAACATTGTAAATCAACTCTACTCCAGTAAAAATTAATTTTTTTAAAAAAGGCTATTCTGTAATGATAAAGGGGTCAATTCAGCAACAGGACATAAGATTCCAAGAGGTTTATATATTTAATAATAGAGCTTCAAAGTACATAAAGCAAGAGCCGATAGAAATACAAGGACAAGTAGACAAATTCATAATTATAGTCACAGATTTCAGCATAATTTTCTCAATAATTTATAAAACAATAGACAAAATCAGTAAAGCTGGAAAAGACTTAAATAATACAACATTGTATTAGTTTCAGGGGTACAACAGAATGATTCAGTAATTGTATATACTGCAAAATGATCACCACAATGTCTAGTTAACATCTGTCACCATACATAGTTACAGAATGTTTTTTCTTCTCTTAGCAGCTTTCAAATATGCAACACAGTATCATTAACTATCATCACCATGCTGTACGTTACATCCCCAGGACTTATTTATTTTACAACTGAAAGTGTGTGCCTTTTGGCCACCTTCACCTATTTCACCCACCCTCCCAAACCCCAGGGAGATGCAAATTAAAACCACAACTACCACCTCATTAGAATGGCCAAAAATAAAAATAAAAGTGTTAGTGAAAATGTAGGGAGACTGGAACTCTCATACATCATACACTACTGGTGGGAATGTAGAATGGTACAACCTACTAAGAAAACAGTTTGACAGTTTTCTTAAAAAGTTAAACATATGCCTACCATATGACCCAGCCATTCCACTCCTAGCTATTTACCTAAGGGAAATGAAAGTATATATGCACAGGACAACTTGTATACACATGTTCATAGCAGCTTTATCTGTAATGGCCCCAAAATGAAAACAACCTAGATGTACATCAACAGGAAATAGGATAAACACACTGTGATGTATCCGTACAATGGAATACTACTCAGCATTAAAAAGAAATAAACATCTGATGCATGCAACAACATGGGTGAACCTCAAAGTAATTAGGTGGAGGGAAAGAAGCCTGGCAAACCAGTAAATACCGAATCAGTCCATTTATATACAGAACCAAATGCAAACCAAGCTGCAGTGACAAGAAGCATACCAACAGTTGCCTGGAGATGGGGAGGGACACGTGGGAGGATTTCAAAAGGGTGCGATGTAGGACATTTTTGGAGGTGATGAATTTGTTCATTTTCTTGATTGTGGTGATAGTTTCAAGATTATATGTATATGTCAATTGTACTCTTTAAGTGCAGTTTATTGTATGTCATTTGAACCTTTAAATATTGTAAAAATTTAATAAAAAACAGTTGGGACAAATACCACTGTTATGTCCCATCCTCAAATCCTTTTTGACCATACTGTGTCTTAGCAGGACTTAAGAAACAGTAAAGAGAATGCAATACTTACTTGAGAAAGTCTGTCTCCCTTTGAATCCTCATCATCTCTGTGCTTGTCAAACTCTTCTGGCCAGTTATATGTGCAAAACCAGGGAACTAAAATTAAGAATATGTATAAAATCATGCTACAGTACAGTAACATTACATTAAGAGTTCATTTCAGTGCTTTGTCCTGCCATATCCAGCAGCCATCTTTTAAAAACCATGATGGGGGGGCTTCCCTGGTGGCGCAGTGGTTGAGAGTCCGCCTGCCGATGCAGGGGACACGGGTTCGTGCCCCGGTCCGGGAGGGTCCCACATGCCGCAGAGCGGCTGGGCCTGTGGGCCATGGCCGCTGAGCCTGCGCGTCCGGAGCCTGTGCTCCGCGGCGGGAGAAGCCACAACAGTGAGAGGCCCGCGTACCACGAAAAAATAAAAAAGAGAAAAACCATGATGGGGAAAGTCTTAAGTAATGATGAATTGTTAAGTAATAATTTTAATTAAAAAATTAAAGTGATGTTCATCATCAGACACATGTATTTCATTAAAAACAAGAGTTTACAAGAAAAGAGATCTGAATTACCATCAGACAGACCAGATTTCAGAATTTAGAAACCTAAGTGAGCATCCATATTTCTCAAAGATTAAATCCCTAGGAAAAGGACTCACCTGAGAGAACAGTCATCTGCTGTTATCCAGAAACATTTAACTCACTTAGACATATTTTAATTTGAGCATCCTCTTTGTACCAGGCACTGTATTTGATGCAGGGTTGGGGGACAAAGATAAACATTACATAGTCCCTGCTCTCAAGGAGCTGAACTAGTGTGCATACAAAGTACTGAAACACATGGGCTCAGTATCATAACACATCTGTGTTGAGTCCCACGAGAACCTGGGGAGGTTATGATCCCATTCACCTGCTTGGGGAGAAGGGCTCCCCAGGGCTGTAATGTCTGAGCTGGGCCTAGGAAAGTAAAGAACAGTTTGTTAAGTAGACAGAAGGACAAAGGGAATTCCAAGTAGAGGAAACCCACGTGTGAAGACACAGGCAGGGCAGTGATGGCCCATCCTGGTTGTCGGATATGGTCCAGGGGTCGGAGTGGCAGGGGAAGGGAACAGAAAGGACGGCTGAGGGAGAGAAGCTAACACTTATGGAGGGTCTGAGAGTAGGAAAATGTGCCTGGCACATTTCACAGTGACCTCCTAAGGTCAATAGGCAACATTATCCCTATTTTATTTTACTTTTGTAACATTTTCTTCTGATATAATTTCCAACATAGAGAAAAGGTGCAGGGATAGTACAACTAACTCCTTTGTTCGTGTTAACATTTTGCCCCAGGTGCTCCATTCTCTCTCGGAAGCATGAGAATAACCTGCAGTCATGGCTCCCCTCCCCCCCCCCAAACACTACAGCATTTCCCAAGAACACAGGCGTCCTCCTACACAACAGTGCAAACATCAAAACCAGAAAAGTCAGCAGTGATACAATACTAGCATCTAATCCACATATATTTGTTCACATTCCGTTAGTCGTGCCGGCAATGGCCTTCGCAGCTATAATTTCCTCCTGGACTAGGGTCTAGTCCAGTATCACACTTTGCTCTTAGTGGTCATGTCTTTTCTGTCTCCCTTAATCCGGACTCTCTCCTGAAGCCAGCACGCCTAGAGCCCGTGCTCCGCAACAAGAGAAGCCACCGCAATGAGAAGCCCACGCACCGCAACCAAGAGTAGTCCCCACTAGCCGCAACTAGAGAAAGCCCATGTGCAGCAAAGAAGACCCAACGCAGCCATAAATAAATAAATTAAATAAATAAATTTATTAAAAAAAAAGAAATAGAAGTGTCTTTAGATCACTCCCTAACACCATACACAAAAATAAGCTCAAAATGGATTAAAGACCTAAATGTAAGGCCAGAAACTATCAAACTCTTAGAGGAAAACATAGGCAGAACACTCTATGACATAAATCACAGCAAGATCCTTCTTGACCCATCTCCTAGAGTAATGGAGATAAAAACAAAAATAAACAAATGGGACCTAATGAAACTTCAAAGCTTTTGCACAGCAAAGGAAACCATAAACAAGACCAAAAGACAACCCTCAGAATGGGAGAAAATATTTGCAAATGAATCAACTGACAAAGGATTAATCTCTAAAATTTACAGGCAGCTCATGCAGCTCAATAACAAAAAAATAAACAACCCAATCCAAAAATGGGCAGAAGACCTAAATAGACATTTCTCCAAAGAAGATATACAGACTGCCAACAAACACATGAAAGAATGCTCAACATCATTAATCATTAGAGAAATGCAAATCAAAACTACAATGAGATATCATCTCACACCAGTCAGAATGGCCATCATCAAAAAATCTAGAAACAATAAATGCTGGAGAGGGTGTGGAGAAAAGGGAACACTCTTGCACTGCTGGTGGGAATGTGAATTGGTTCAGCCACTATGGAGAACAGTATGGAGGTTCCTTAAAAAACTACAAATAGAACTACCATATGACCCAGCAATCCCACTACTAGGTATATACCCTGAGGAAACCAGAATTCAGAAAGAGTCATGTACCAAAATGTTCATTGCAGCTCTATTTACAATAGCCCGGAGATGGAAACAACCTAAGTGCCCGTCGTCGGATGAATGGATAAAGAAGATGTGGCACATATATACAATGGAATATTACTCAGCCATAAAAAGAAACGAAATTGAGCTATTTGTAATGAGGTGGATAGATCTAGAGTCTGTCATACAGAGTGAAGTAAGTCAGAAAGAGAAGGACAAATACCGTATGCTAACACATATATATGGAATTTAAGAAAAAAAAATGTTATGAAGAACCTAGGGGTAAAACAGGAATAAAGACAGAGACCTACTGGAGAACAGACTTGAGGATATGGGGAGGGGGAAGGGTGAGGTGTGTTAGGGCGAGAGAGAGACATGGACATATATATACTAACAAACGTAAGGTAGATAGCCAGTGGGAAGCAGCCGCATGGCACAGGGAAACCGGCTCGGTTCTTTGTGGCTGTCTGGAGGGGTGGGATAGGGAGGGTGGGAGGGAGGGAGACAAAGAGGGAAGAGATATGGGAACATATGTATATGTATAAATGATTCACTCTGTTATAAAGCAGAAACTAACACACCATTGTAAAGCAATTATACCCCAATAAAGATGTTAAAAAAAATTTGATTGTTAAAATTTTAAATTCTGTTATAACACAGAAAGGTGCAGGTGTGGGTTTCTATTGCAAATTCCTCAGATGTGGCAGTGCTGAGCCTGCTGGCCTTCTCGTCAGTGGCCAGCTGGACTTTCACTCCATGTATGGGTTCCAGAGAACCCACAGCTCTGGGCCCTGACACTAAAGCCAGGCAACAGCTGTCATCTACCTTCTGCCCAGGCTGTAACGCACGGCTACTTGGCTGCCTCGCCCCGATGGTGACCTCACCCCTGATGGCGCCCCCTGGCGTCCCCCAGTCAGAGGCTTGGCTCAGAGACACCTGTCTCCCGGGTGACTGACCTGTTGTAACAACCACGAGCATCCTTAACGCTGATGTTTGCTGAAGTAAGCTTCAGTTAGGACTGAGCTAGAATATTGAGAAGAATCTCTTAACATATGAAGAAAAAGAGCAGAAGATAAAAGTTTTGTGGTCCTTTTTTGGCCTCCTTTGTCCTTTGAACTCTAGTCAAATTCCCCAAATGTGTCCCAGTGTTCCTATTTTTTGGGAAATCTGAATCTTGGGATCTTTATTCTATCTTTTCCTTGGAAACAACTCTTCAATTACTAGGTGGGCAAGGAAATCCAAATACTCATGCACAAAGGAAGTAATTCTTTCTAGACACATTACCGACAATTATGGACACATAAGGCTGTTTTTCTGAAAATAGTTATGAATATGTTTTGTCATATACCATTCATTCTTCAAAATGATGTTGTTTCATCTCAAAAGCGGTATTCTTCTTTGGGCTACAGTGGCAAGCACTGCTCGTAGGAGTCGTATGTGCTCAGTAGTCCATTTGGAAACCAGGTCAGCATTCTTCCCCGAAGACTGGGAAGGGTAATCTTCTATTGCAGGCATGGCTATCCTTTTGTTTAGTGGGGTTTACAGGCAGGCCTTACTAGGTCTGTGGTCCTCTGGCCTGGGCTTTGGGGTCCTCCAGAAAATACAGTGGGTGGGCAGATGAAAGAACCCAGGAGGTCAGGCTGAGTTATACCGCAGCACTGGAGACTGGAAAGGAAGGAGGTGGACCTCGGGATCAGGATAATTGGTCTTCCAGGCCGGTGGTTCTCAGATTGGGTTGACCATCAGTCATCCACAGCCTCCATCTCAGGCTTATGGACTTAGACTACCTAGGAGCACTGCAAGAGCAGGTGGCTGGCAATCTGTATACACACTTAAAATTCCCCCCAGGTGGCTGTGATGGGCAGCCAGGTTTGGGACTCATGCTTCTGACCTCCCTTATACTTGATGATTAATGTGAGCAGCCTTGAATCATGGGCACACAAGAAGCAGTTGTGGTTGGATAGAAAATGTGACTCCAGGAAGGCTCTACCTGGCGCTCAGAACTGGAGGAAGAGAGCAAAGTGTCCTGGGGTGCCCTCAGATGCCAAACGTCTAAATGGAATCTTATAAACAATGAAAATTCAAAGTGCTATAGTAGTTGTAGAGGACAATAGTATCAGGGCATCTTTCTTGTGTTACACAGTAAGGACGTATTAATGTGGCTTTTACTGAGGTTGTAAACCACCTCTATCTTGTCGGATCCAATGGGCAAGTCCCCATCTTTGCCTAATTCGAATGCGCAGTCACATTCACATAGATGACCACTGCCTTCTCCTTGAAACCCTTTCTTGTCTTGGCTTCTATGGCACCACATTTTTTTTTTTTTTTTTTTTTTTTTTTTTTTTTTTTTTTTTGCTTTCTTCTTACTTCTTAGGCTCTTCCTCCTCTGTTCAACCTCTAAGTCAAGAATTTTGTCTGTGCCATCTTCTCTTCATTTTCTGTGCACCCCGGCAGGTGATCTCACTTAGCCCCAAGCTTTAAATACCATCTACAGTAGATATTGAACATTTCTAAATATATATCTCCAGCCCTGACCCTTCCCCTGAGTTTGAACCTGCATATCCAACAGTCTACTTAACACGTCCACTTGGATGTCTGATGCGTCCCAAGCACCTGCTCCTCCCTGGTCTTCCTCATCCCAACAAACAGTACCATCATCTCCAGACGCTAATGGTACCATCATCTGCAGACGCTCAGGCCAGAACCCTGAGAGCCATCCTTGGCTCCTCCCTTTCCCTGATCCCATCTGCCTGATCCCACAGCCAAACCCTCCAGCCCGACCTTCAGAATGCCGCCTCCTGTCTCAGCACTTCCACAAGCTGGGCACAAGCTGCCGTCACCTCTCACATGGAGCAAAAAGCCTCATAAGCGATATTCCTCTCATGCCTGTACAGCCTACTCTCCACACTGTGGCCCAAGAGAAAACTTGCAAATGTCAATGAGATTGTGCCTTACCCTCCAAATGGATTCCCTTTACAATCAGAAGAAAATCCAAACTTCTCACAATGGGACTTATCCTAGTATCTGGGATTCCCAACCAAGCCTGCCAATTAGAATCACTTATGGGTGAATTTTAAAAAGATAAAACCATGCCCAAACCTGACACCAGACCAACGAAGGCAGAATTTCTGAGGCTGTGGTTTGAAGGGCCTCAGGCGACTCTGATAGGCAGCCACGTGGGAGCAGTACAGTGCTCTGAGCTGCAGCCCCGCTGGCCCCCCCCAACCTCATCTCCCACCCCGCTCCCCATGCTCCATCCTCACCGCCTCCCTGTGATCCCTCACTTTGATGAACTTGACGTTACTCTGCCAAGACCATTGCAGGGCTGGCTTCTGTTCATCTTGAAGGTTCAATTAAAATGTCACCTTTCCGGGGGGCGGGGGCCCTCTCTTATCCCCTTGAATTAGAACTCTGTTCTTCCTCCATGTTCACTCTCTGTCCCAGGGGTTCTCAAATTTGAGTGTATCTCAGAAGAAGGGCCAATTAAAACAGATGATTGGGCCCACCCCCAGTGGCCCTGACTCCGTAGGTCTGGGGTGGGGCCTGAGGGTCTGCATTTCTGATGAGCTCCCACGTGATGCTGATGGTATCAGTCTGGGGGCCACACTTGGAGAACCACTGCTCCATCCCATTACCCAGCTCTATCTTTTTCATGACACATCACTATTCTTAATTTTTTGTTCCATTATTCACATGTTTATTATCTGCCTGCCCCCACCCCCGATAAAATGTGAGCTCCATGAGTACAGGGGCCTTTCTTGCTCAACCAGGTATTCCCAGCTTTGGAACAGTGCCTGGCATGTGGTGACAAGGCAGGGATACTTCTTTAGAGTTATTTCATGGGAAGCGTTAAAAACACAGAAGGGGGGACTTCCCTGGTGGCGCAGTGGTTAAGAATCCGCCTGCCAATGCAGAGGACACAGGTTCAAGCCCTGGTCCGGGAAGATCCCACATGCCACGGAGCAACTAAGCCCGTGCGCCACAACTACTGAGCTTGTGCTCTAGAGCCCGCGAGTCACAACTACTGAGCCCACGTGCCACAACTACTGAAGCCCGCGTGCCTAGAGCCTGTGCTCCGCAACAAGAGAAGCCACCACAATGAGAAAACCAGGCACCGCAATGAAGAGTAGCCCCTGCTCGCCACAACTAGAGAAAGTCCGCGCGCAGCAACAAAGACCCAACACAGCCAAAAATGAATTAATTAATTCATTAAAAAAAAACTAACTACAAATAGAACTACCATATGACCCAGCAATCCCACTACTGGGCATATACCCTGAGGAAACCAAAATTCAAAAAGAGTCATGTACCAAAATGTTCATTGCAGCTCTATTTACAATAGCCCGGAGATGGAAACAACCTAAGTGCCCATCGTCGGATGAATGGATAAAGAAGATGTGGCACATATATACAATGGAATATTACTCAGCCATAAAAAGAAACGAAATTGAGCTATTTGTAATGAGGTGGATAGACCTAGAGTCTGTCATACAGAGTGAAGTAAGTCAGAAAGAGAAAGACAAATACCGTATGCTAACACATATATATGGAATTTAAGAAAAAAAAAATGTTATGAAGAACCTAGGGGTAAAACAGGAATAAAGACACAGACCTACTGGAGAACAGACTTGAGGATATGGGGAGGGGGAAGGGTGAGGTGTAATAGGGCGAGAGAGAGACATGGACATATATATACTAACAAACGTAAGGTAGATAGCCAGTGGGAAGCAGCCGCATGGCACAGGGAAACCGGCTCGGTTCTTTGTGGCTGTCTGGAGGGGTGGGATAGGGAGGGTGGGAGGGAGGGAGACAAAGAGGGAAGAGATATGGGAACATATATATATGTATAACTGACTCACTCTGTTATAAAGCAGAAACTAACACACCATTGTAAAGCAATTATACCCCAAAAAAGATGTAAAAAAAAAAAAAAAAAAAAAAAAAAAAAAAAAAAAAAAGTGGCTAAATTTGTGGATTCATGAGATGATAACCAACTTTAAAAAAGCATAAGTATAGTAGATAGCATAGTTGTGATGCTGAAAGCCAAAGAAATTTACTGTCATATTACCTGGGTGAGGAAAATGTTAAACTCTTCTTGGCTGGTGTTTTAGTATAAAGAAATACTAAATATAATTACTGAAAAGAAATCTATATTAAGTAAGGTGTCTTTAAACAGAAACACACACAAAACAAGGTAATGTATGATTGACTGATGAAAATGTTATGACCAGAAGCTTTGGAAACCTAATCCTATATTTGCCTTAGGAGCAATGCCTCCGTAGTCACTAATTCAGTTGTGGCAATTTTACAGAACAAAACTACCATGAAAAATGAGAATTTACTGTATATCCACAACATTATGTCTCAGTCACCACTAACCAATTCCAAATAAGAATCATCCCAAGACTTCCCTGGTGGCACAGTGGTTAAGAATCCTCCTGCCAATGCAGGGGACACGGGTTCG
>NW_006788807.1:395581-400417 GCF_000442215.2 Lipotes vexillifer | reverse complement strand
CATTCCTCTGTTGATGGACATTTAGGCTGCTTCCATGTCCTGGCTATTGTAAATAGTGCTGCAATGAACATTGGGGTGCATGTATCTTTTCGAATTATGGTTTTCCCCAGCTATATGCCCAGGAGTGGGACTGCTGGATCATATGATAGATCTATTTTTAGTTTTTTAAGGAACCTCCATACAGTTCTCCATAGTGGCTGTATCAATTTACATTCCCACCAACAGTGCAAGAGGGTTCCCTTTTCTCCACACCTTCTCCAGCATTTGTTGTTTGTAGATTTTTTGATGATGGCCATTCTGACCAGTGTGAGGTGGTACAAATGAACTTATTTACAAAACAGGAATAGAGTCACAGATGTAGAAGACAAACTTATGCTTACCAAGGGGGAAGGGCTGGTTAAATTGGGAGACTGGAATTGATATATACACACTACTATATATAAAATAACTAACTAATAATGACCTACTGTACAGCACAGGGAACTCTACTCAGTACTCTGTAATGACCTGTATGGGAAAAGAATCTAAAAAAGAGTGGATATGTGTGTATATATAACTGATTCACTTGGCTGTACAGCAGAAACTAACACAACATTGTAAATCAACTATACTCCAATAAAAATTAATTTAAAAAAACATGCAGTGGGACATGTCAAGATGGTCAGCCTTGGAAGAAGCAAACACTTAGTTCCCAGCCTAACCCATCCTTTACAATTCCTCACTAGACATAGTGAAGAAAAGGAAGGTCTCTCTGGCTGCTGACCAAGTCAAAAAGAGCAGCTGTGAAGTCCCACATAGCTCTCCATGCCCCTTTCCAATCTGCCCTCTTCATGTCATTACCTTTATCTGCAAGGCACTTTTCACACATGTCATTTCATTAATAAACTCCAATAACAACTCCATTGAAGCAGGTGGAGTGGATCGCCCCAGTTCACAAGTGAAGTTTATTAAAATTAAGACTATAATGAATATAGTCCTAAGGAGACCTCTATCACATAGCCACAAGGCAACAATTCAATCACAAAGTTCTGGAAGCATTTACTAACTCTGATTAATAAACACTAGCAATTATAAACATACAACATAAATATACAAACAGATATGCTAACAAATATAAATATTACTTAAATAAGTAGTAACTGTATGATGAAAAATGCCAGTATTATATGTGTAAAATGTTCAAAAACAGTGTAAAAAATACGGGAGATTTTGGCACACAATGGGAGTAATCAGAGAAAATGTGTGCATCCAACACATCAAAATCAATTGATTTCTAAAATGTGCTTAGTTACATCTTAAATAACAAAAGGCACAGTGAAAAGGACTGCTCTGGAGTTATCCCAAATCGTTGAAACACTTTATACATTTTAGTTTTTTTAATTACAACATGTACCACTGTCCTAACAAATCCATCTGGTTTCTTTCTCATTGCATGACTCAATAGGGTCAAAATCTATTTTAGCGACAAAGGAGCAGTGGGGGGAGAAGTGATCTGAAAAATAACATAGTAGACTCTTCTACCCTATGCAATTTCATTTTCTAGAGACAAACGTCAAGTTATCAGCCTAGTTCATAAACTAGAGAAAAAGCACAGGTCCTCAAAGATTCCTTGTTGAACTTTTTTGTAGAATGATGTTGAAGCAATATTTTGACTAAGTCATGGGGGAAAAGAGAGTTTAGAGTTTGGAGGGGTGGGATAGGGAGAGTGGGAGGGAGGGAGATGCAAGAGGGAAGAGATATGGGAACATATGTATATGTATAACTGATTCACTTTGTTATAAAGCAGAAACTAACACACCATTGTAAAGCAATTATACCCCAATAAAGATGTTAAAAAAAAAACCTTATGTATATTGGAATTATTGGATAGAAAATATAAAGTAAACCTGTTTAAAATGCTAAAAAAAAAAAAAACTAAAAAAACTAAAAAAAACTAAAAAACAAAAAACAAAAAACACAGTAGGCGTTTAGTACCCTAAAGATTGTCTTTAGAAGTTACCTGGGGCTGCTGGGTGGCTGGTCGAGAGCCTGATTCTTCACGGAAAGCTGGGGTTTCCCGTGGGCTTTCTGAGAACCGAAGATCTTTCAAAGTTTTAGGGTCAGTTCTTTCACCCACGTCTACGATTATATCAAAAACGTCATTCTGTGAATATCTATAATTATATATGCATTCATGCAACTGTGTCTTCATAGTTAGGAACCTTTTAATAAGGGACCACTGTTGTCACATTCTTTCTCTAAAGTAGAATTATACAAAGAAGCTCCCACTCAGTTAAATTAATAGCAATAAAGAAAAGAATGAGCCCAGACTGAGAAAATTAAAATCTGCCCTGCGACATTCCACAACATTCCACACCAGGCTGGGAAAATGGATAAATCCAGTTGCAAGGTTAGCAGGAAACATCATGTGTCCCAAGGACACACTGCAGCTGTAACATGTCGTAACAGCCCCCACTTTGAGTGACTACTGTTTCTTACTTGCCAAGAAACCTTGTTGCCTAAAATCAGATTATCAGAAATTTTGCTATTTGAAATCTTATCAGTAAGAATGAAACATCCAACTCTTGCCTGGAGGACCCAAGTCACTTTGACATAGAGAGGCAGCTTCAATTTCCAACCCTGGTGCAGAGCTTCAGAGAAAGGTTTCTGAACACAACATTCCACAGTTATCTTTGTTGTTTCCAAGGTAACAGAACCCCGGTCCCCTTCTCGGGTCCATACCTCATACCTCATGGTGACCATTTCACACCGAGCCCTGCTTTGCTTGAGCCTATCAAAACTCTTCTTTCATTTAAATTTCATCCTAACTCCACCCTTCCCCCTGTAACTGTTATCTGTGCTTTGGTTGATGAGACCCCATGGTTCCTCTGGTGTGTGGTCTCCCACGTTGCAATGAATCGATAAATCTGACTCTGCTGGACAGCTGCACTATCCCTCATGGTCTTAAGCTGTTGGCTAGGACAGCATTAAAAGTCCAATTACAGCTTACTTTATTGTTCCAGTGTTTCTTATCCAACCCTTCTGCAGACACGAACACAAGCACTGAACCTGTTTGGTGGTTTAGAATATTAAATCTTATCTTCGTCCTGTCACGTCATACCTGGAAACTTTCCAAGGTTAACATTCCAACCCAGTTTATTTTCAGCATTCTTATATTTCTTCCTCCCTTTTGATTCAACAAATCCATTTTTCAGTTCCTAGGAGGGAAGAGATTGCATATCAATCCCTTGATTCTGCCCATTTATATGAAAATTAAAAGTTCCATGGTAGAGACAGTGACATAGCCTGCACTTCTCACTGGAAAGGGTTTACAGTCGTTTTCACAAAGTGACCCCTGTCTCACCTTTCCCTGGAAACACACAGCTTTGAACCTGGGCTGCTTGGTGGGCAGTGTGTCTGCTTGGGAAGCCCCACCAGTTTGAGTGGCCAAGACCGAAAGCAGGTGGCAGCATATACAGGCAGGATGTCACCATCATGGGAGTCAGAGTAATAACAGAGGGACCACTAGACCCAGGGGGCAAAGACAGGTTGGGGTCAGGCCAAGACAGTACTCCTGTCCACTACCTGCCCACACACGGCCCTGAAACATAAACACGCTTCTCTCTGGACTTCCTGCTCCTTGGGCTCAGTCCCTCGTGCTTGGTTAAACCCTGAGCACCTGCTGCTACACGTGGGTTCAGCCCCTGCCCAGTGTAGACCCCTGACCACACGTGGGCCCCACACGACACCTGTACCCACTGCTCTGGCCTCTGGCCAATCATTAGACTGAAGGGACTCCCAAAAAGCTTCCCGTCACCCCCAGCGAGACCTCCATGACTGGGACTTTTTGGTTGGTTGCCTTGTCGTGGGCTGGCGCATCCTCTGACCCTGGGATCTATCTCACTGATGCCCAGAACCCAAACATCCTTTCAAGACAGGTCTAGTTCATTCTCCAAAGAGATGAGGCTTTGCAGCTATTTGGCAATGAAGGTTTCAACATAATTGAAGGCCATGCCCACTGAGGGCTTCTACTAGTCTGATGCATCTAGTCAACAAATATACACCCTCTGCCCTCTCCTACCTGCCCCTGTGCAAGATGCTGAGTATGGCAGACATGCTCTCTGACACCTGGGAGCCTACAGTGCATGGGGGAGATAGACAGGGAGCAAAGTATTCACAGCATCAAAGCATTTTCTAAAAGGAGACGATCTGGTGCTAGGGGAGCAGAGACGGAGCACCGATGCCCAGTTTAGTTTGGCTGGAATATAAACAGGGGAGTCACAAGGCAAAGAATGACTGAGGACAGAAACTGCTTCTTAGGATGCCAGGCTAAAGGGTCCTGCTTTCTTCGACAGGTAAGGACACAGGAGACAAGGATGCTTGCTAGGAATCTCCAGTGGGCAGGGTGGAGGAGGGACTGACCAAAGGGTGGGAAATCAGCAAAGATACTTTGCAATGGTTGATACTGACCCCAACTATAAGGACCTGAAAATGGGCAGAATGACTGTGGTGGTAAAGGAAGGAGAAGATGCGACCACTGAGAATGGGAGCTGAGAATGCGGTGAGGATCCGAATGCCTTAGAGCGTCATTACGTACCTGCTCCGGAGGGTCTTTGAGAACATTTTCCAGATCGCCTTCTGAAGGGACTGTATCTGGCGGTACATAGTCCACCTGAAACATCTTTGTTACCATGGCACTCTGTCTGCAGTCTCTGAACATTATTCAGAACAGAAAAGGTCTGCGTGTTACACAAAGATTCAAAGACAAGGTGCCTAGCAATTAAGATGACTCTATAAAGCCCCTTAGTCTAGAGACCATATTTATTTTATTTTAAATTTGGAGAAACCAAAATACAG
>NW_006788807.1:395237-395571 GCF_000442215.2 Lipotes vexillifer | reverse complement strand
TTTCCCTACCTTATTCTTATTCGGGTTATCTCTTGCTATGTAACAAACTGCCCCAAAACATAATGTCTTAAAACACAAAGCTGTGGGTTCGCCATCTGTGCTCCCGGTTGCCATCTCTTGTGTGGCTGCAGTCAGGTGTCAGCTGGAGTCGATTCAAAGACCAACTCAGCCAGAGGTCCAAAATGATCTCTCCCCTCATGTTCCAAGTCTGGCCTGGGCTGGCCATTCAGCTCTCTGCTTCCCTCTCTGTCCATCTCCCTCTGCAGGTGGTGAACTTGGGCTTCCTCACAGTACGGAAGTGTCAGGGAGGTCAGACTCCCTACACCGTGGCCGG
>NW_006788807.1:379207-395199 GCF_000442215.2 Lipotes vexillifer | reverse complement strand
CCCTACACGGTGGCTGGCTTCCCCCAGCATTTATGTTCCGAGAGACCAGAGCAGACACTGCAACACTTCTTGTGGTCTGGCCTTAGCGTCATGTCTGGTGCGCTGTCTTGGTCAAAAGTAAGTCACAGGGCCAGCCCAGGTCCAAGCGGAGGGGCTGCCCTGGGAGGCGTGGTTCATGGGGAGCCATTCTAGGGGACCATCTATCGCACTCACCATAAAGATGTCATACGTTAAGCCTCAACCTATTCTAAAACAAAGAATGGGGTTACCTATATATCATTCATTCCATATGAGTCATGGGGATTTTCTGTACCCCAGTTGTGGGTAGCACTATATATGCTGCCCTGGGAGATTTTAACTGTTATTCCTCAAATACCAGCAAATTCTCAATTTATTCATAATATTTCACAATGAATCTTGTTCCTCTCGGACACAATAGGAGTCCACTGAGAAAGCAATGCAGAGGGCCCAGAACTGAACTCTGGCAGTGATTTCATCTCAGAACCAGAAGCTCATCTATACTTTTTAGTTCTTAAAAGTTTTATTGAGGTATAATGTACATCACATAAAATTCATCTAAGTATATAATTTGATATTTCATAAATTTACACAATTGTGCAACCCCCACCGCAGTCCAGTTTTAGAACGCTCCATCACTGAAAAATTCCCTTGTGCCTGTTTGTAGTCATTCCTTGCTTCCACCTCCTACTCCAGGCAACCATTGATCTGCTTCCCCTCTCTATAGTTTTGCCTTTTCTAGAAGTTCAAAATAAATGTAATCATACAAATATAGTCTTACATATCTGGCTACTTTCATTCATCTTTTTTTTTTTTGAGGTTCACCCACGTAGTTGCATGTATCAATAGTTCATTCATCTTTATTCTTGAGTAGTATTCCATTTTATGGACGTACCATAGTTTGTTTATCCATTGCCAAGTGGATGGTCATTTGGATTTTTTCCAACATTTGGATTATTATAAATAATGCTGCTATGAGCATTCACATATAAGTCTTTGTAGTATAAGCCCTGAAGGTTGGCTTTTCTCTTGTTTGTAACAAACAAGTGCCTGACTTAAGCTTTGCTTGCTGAGGCATCCACTTCAAAGGTAGCAATCTTGAGTAGACACACTGCCGACCACAGGACTAGATAAAGATCCAGGCCACCTTCCCCCACGGAGCCTCCTTTATCTTAGAGATCTTGGTTGGTTTCAATGACTGAACAATTGGGTTGCTTGTTTTTTCTCTTCCTGCTTTAAATTCTCACTCTTACGTTTAAAATTCACCAATAAAGAGTGAGCCCGTGGAACCCTAGCCCCCTCCCTCAACCCCAATAAAAGTAGAACCTCTGGCCTGTGATTTCTCCCTTCCTCACTCCCTACCTCCATCCCCGTCTCTCCCTCTGTCTCTCTCTCTCTCTCTCTCTACTTGTGACCTCGCTGTGTGCCACATAATTTCCAGGACTTGTAATAAACCTCATCTCTTTCAAATCTTCCTGATAATTATTGCTAAGGGCCTCTTGCAATCATAATAAGAACAAGGCCCGGTCCAGCCACATGTGTGGATAAGATACACAGGAGCAGAACTGCTGGGTCATATGGTCAGTGGGTTTAACTTTTTGGTTGTTCCATCTTACATTCCCACTGGCATCATCTAAGGGTTCTGGTTTCTCCACACACTCGCCAACACTTGGTATTGTCAGCCTTTTCTGATCACCTGTACTCTTGAATATGTTCTCTGTAGGTATTTGCTTGAGATGTGTCCCTAGTGTATTAGGATGCAGGCTTGGCTGTTGTAACACAGAACTGAAACAACAGTGGCTTAAACAAGAGGGCAGTAACGGTTGTAATCCACCCAGAGCTGTGCAGAGGAGCCACGGTGTCAGGGTCTGGGGTCAAGTTTCCACCATGTTGCTCCACCACATCGAGGACATTGCATGTGTCCTCTGACCCAACGTGGCTGCCCACCACAGCCACATTCCAGCCAGCAGGAACCACAGCCCACCTCTTCCTTTAGGGTACAATCCAGAAGTTGCCATATTACTTCCACATGCATCCACTGGCCACACCTGGTGACATGGCTCCAGCTAGCTTCAAGGAGGACTGGGAATTATCTTTCTTCTAGGAAACACGTCTGGCTAAAAATCATGGGCTCTATGATTCTTGAAGAAGAGAAACACAGACATTGGGAAGAGCCAGCAGTCCCTGCTGCATCATGGTGACCACACTTTGGTGTATTTGTTTGATATGTTTAACTCTCGCTCCCACTAATTTGCACTGAAAGCTCACAGCTGGAACACAGGTGATTCTGTTTGATTGGCCCAGGAACTTAATACTGTTTACATCGCCAGCTGCCTTCTTTCTTTGGTGTTTCTTTGCCTGCTTTGCTCATTGATTTTCATATTGGCCTTTGATTTATTTTATGTGTTTCATTAACATTTCTTTTGCAATTTCTCAGATTTCTTACATGTTGGTTTTTTATATTTCTTAAAATTCTTGAAGCTTCAAGTAAATGTGTGTCCCAAAATGCTTTAAATTCCTTAAGTAAACATTCAGAAATGAATATACATCAGTTCCAAAATAGTTGAGAAATGTTTAACACTAAGCAATGCAGAGGTTGTAAGCCACATTTTTAGGAGAAAAAAATTCTCAGAAATACACAATTGACCTAAACGGCCACTACCTATCAGTGAGTGATAATATTTAAGAAATAACATGATCAGTGGGTACATGCATGTTCACTGGTTGGAGTGACTTATGGGTGGCTAAACTTTGGGGAAGCATGTGTTTTGTTTTATATTTAATAACAAAACCAAATTCACAGATGCGGATATGTGGATGCAGATAGAGACAGTCTTTTAGATGAACTGCCTGCTTAACTCATTCACCTCAACATCCATCTCATCTGAAAGCTCATCTTTGGCCCACAGTCTGTCATCCAAGATATAGCTGTCCTCCTAGCTAGACACTTCCTGGACCTCACAAACATCTCCATCCAGGGACCATTCAAATCCTGGTGAATGGTCAGGCTTCCTGAATGTGCACATACCAGCCCCATTACTCTGAGCAGAAGCCTGGTTCCCACCCACTTGCTCTACCCCTTTTAAGGTCTAGGTTGTCTCCCCACCATAGCTAGCCCTTTCCTTGGGGACCCAGCCAGGGCTCCTACCCATAGACCCTGTCATCCAGAAACCAGCTCAGACTGCCTGCTAGGTGGAAGGATTTTCTGATGGTAATCCAAAAAAGGCTTAGGTTTGGGGTTGGAGCTAGGAATTCTACTCAGAGCCCAAATCTCATTTGAACACACATAAATTTTTGCTAGGATTGGAATCAGATGCCATAAATATATATCTTTAGGAATACCAATATAAGGTACACTAGACATAAAAAAAAGGTACTCATAGTTCTATCCCTGTAAAGATTATTATCCTCTCCATAAAACACCATAATTACTTGAATGATTGCAAGGGAGTGAAAGAAACCGGATCTGGAAGAATTCTGCAACTTGTCCAGGCCAGGTTTTCTCAACCTATTGGAAATTATTGATATTTGGGGCTAGGTAATCACTGCTGTGGGGCTGTCCTGTGCACTGTAAAATGCTCAGCGGCATCTTTGACCTCCACCCACCAGATGCCACTAACACACTCCCATTTCCAGCGTGAGGACCAAAATGTTTCCTCACATTGCTAAATGACCCCTTGGAGCAAAATTATGCCCAACTGAGAACCTCTGGTTTAGGAACATGAAGGGGTTGAATGGAAACCGCTTATTCACCCAGGCATGAACTTTTCAAATAGGAGGCTGACCTTTTGAGGTGGGTCACATGACAGCAATCTGTTAGCCCTTCGTTATGAATTTGAAAGACAATAACTACAGCTGCCACCTGCCTGATCCCAAGTGTATCACCTCTGCCCTTCACAACGGCTTCCAAGGGCGTCCTGTTAACTTCATGTGACAAAGGAAGAAACTGAGATGCCAAAGGCCACATAATTTAGCCAAGGTCACACGAAGTGGAGGCAATACAACTGGGATTAAAATCCAGATCTGCAGGTCAACAAACTCCATCCTCTTTCCCACACTCCAAGCAGCGTCTTCTTGCCTTTGTCGCTGCCTCTGGCGATGGCATTTGGATCTGTCATCCACGCAAACGCAAGGTTTTAGGTCCAGGGGCGGTAGATGGATGCCTGTGAGATGCCCTGGTACCCTGCGGATACGTTTACTTTATTAATCATTGCTGCCAAACGGGGAAGTCCCTCTTGGTTCTGCTGAAGAAAAATGATAGTTCTCAGGGGACTCTGACTCCCCCAGTTACCTACCTTCAGTTGAAGCAGCTTTTACCTCAGCCAGGCTTGATTTTTCTTGGCCACCATATAAGGTCATTGGCAGAAAAAAGAGAACCATGCAGGTTCATTGCCAGAACACTACAAAATGACGATATCAGAGACAGGAAGCTCTTGACCACAAAGGAGGATTTTAAAGAATCAAGGCAGATGTCAGAAAGTTTGCAGACCCTGGATTAGACCATCAATACACAGACTATCAAACCTGAAACCCTCTCCCTTTGCTGAGATGTTCCCGAGTCCCTGGCCCCTCCTGCCCACCTGTGTTCCTTACCAGACCATTCTCTGATGTGAAAGTCATATACATACATATGGGGACATGGAAGCACATGTATGGCAAAGCTCTTATTCATTTCCTTTTAAGAGCTATTTTATCGCAAATGGATAGAAGCACTAATTTTCTGCCTTGAAAACTCAAAAATTTTTTGCATAGATACTTTCCCTAAGCTGAGCGCATCTGAAATACTAACAGTTTTTCAGAGCAGACACTTAGTGGGCACAGAGCAAGATGGTGAGAGGCATTAACAATGCCCTTATTTTTCAGACTCTTTTGGAAGCTTTATTAACTCCTTTGAACTACATAGTCATTAACTGCTGCTTCACTTTATGACCACCTGCAGCTTATAAAGGGGCCTGCCTTGGGGCTTCCCAGGTGGCGCAGTGGTTGAGAGCGTCTGACGAGATGCAGGGGACACAGGTTCGTGCCCCGGTCTGGGAAGATCCCACGTGCCGCAGAGAGGCTGGGCCCGTGAGCCATGGCCGCTGAACCTGCACGTCCGGAGCCTGTGCTCCGCAATGGGTGAGGCCACAACAGTGAGAGGCCCCCGTACCACACACATCACACAAAAAAAGGGGCTGCCTTGCAGCATTGGGCACCAGAGTAATTAGCTTATTCATTTTTAACAATTGAGATGACTTGTTTCAATAGAAATGGTTTGGCAAGTGGGAAAAGACACAGATTCAAATCTTTAGTAAAGAATAATAATGTGTAAGGAGGTTGTTTTGTTTTGTTTTATTTTTATTTTATTATTAAAAAAATGTTTTTAATGCCTAAGCAATCATCTTTGGTGTAGAACTTGTAGCTCTTGTCAAAAAGCCACGCAGTAGTTCAGCCAGCAGGGGGAGCCTGGAGTCTCGTTTAAATTAACTGGGCCAGCCAGGTATTGGTTTGGGGCTTAAAAGTCTTCCAAAAATGTGGCCAAACCTGTCTTGCTGCACAGAATAATTCTTCTATCACAGACACACAAATCTGCAAAGCATTTGAGGGTTTTCTTCTCTACAACCCACAGTGAAGTTCACCAAATTAAGTGGTGTTTCTATATTTGAAAATGAAAAAAAAAATCATTGACTAGGAAAGAAAGGACAAAGAAAAGAGTGAAATAGCTAATGTTTAACAAACTGAAATGACAGTAGCTTTGAAGGCCAATAAAGTGAATACAAAATCAGACAGAGAACCACAGTGGTCGTAGGCATGTCCTGGGAAATAAAAGAACCATTCACTAAAACCAGAATTCTCCTCAGAGCCAGGTGAATCTCTTCAGAGGTCCCAAACCCTGAAAAGGCTCTTCCTTCCCAAAATCCCAATATGGATTTCAAACTAAAAACAGTATTAATATACATAGCACTTCACTGAGCTGTACCCTTATGATTTGTGTACTTTACAGTGTAACTCAACAGAGAACAAACAAAACAAAAAAGTTACAGATATGTGCTGAAATTAAGATAACTTTTTCTTTAGTGTACTTCTAATCCAGAACTGATTCTCATTGAAATTAATAAAATTAAAACATAATAAATACAAATTATCTTAATCATTATGCTCTTAACTTACTTAGACACTGCGATAGCTTTAACTTGTATTTTTCCATCAGGCAGAGTAATAGGCTTCATATACTTCAACGTAGTGTTTTCACCATAACCAATTTTCTTTAGGAATTCAGGTTTGCTGCCATCCAGGGTATAATATATGTTGACATCTGGGGTGTCTGAAAAACCCAAGAGAGGATATCTGGAATTAACATTCAAGTAGCAAGTCCCTGAATAACACCTATGGGTCAGTTATTTAATGAGTTTTTTTTAATGTACTGTAGAAATGAATAACAATAAGTAACAATAACTGAGTTCTTTGTGCCAGTCACTGTGCTTTACATGAATTAGCTAATTTTATCAGTACAACCTTATGAGATAGGTCCTATTTTATACCCACATTATAGATGAGGAAACTGAGTCCCAGAGAGGTTAAGAAACTTGTTAAATAACAGCAGAGTTGTGGTTTGACTTATGGGAGGTTGGATCCATGGGCCATGCTCTTGAACCACTATGGTATTTTGCCTCCCCAACAGAGCAATGATACAAATCAAGCAGGGGTGAATTTTAAAACTGCAATGCCTACTTAGAAAGCAGAAGCTAATTTTTCATTTTTGGAGCATTGCTTAAGAAATGCTTTTGTTATATTTTATTTGGACTAGGTAAATGATTCCTACATTTCTTAGAACATTTGTAAAGGTAAAAAATACATATGATCCAAGATTCAAAAGGTCAAAAAAGGATATACAATGAAAACTCTCCCTCCCACCCCTGACATAAGTTGCCCAAAGGCAACCAATAGTATCAGCTATCCTTCCAAAAATAGTTTACATCCATACAAGCATATATGTACATATTTATCCCCCCTCCCTTTTTTTTTTTTTTGCTGTACGTGGGCCTCTCACTGCTGCGGCCTCTCCTGCTGCGGAGCACAGGCTCTGGACGCGCAGGCCCAGCGGCCATGGCTCACGGGCCCAGCCGCTCCGCGGCATGTGGGATCCTCCCAGACCGGGGCACGAACCCGTGTCCCCTGCAACGGCAGGTGGACTCTCAACCACTGCACCACCAGGGAAGCGCTCCCTCCTCTCTTTATATACAAATGGTGGCTTATCATACCCTGTTCTACACATTTCTCTTTTCATTTAACAATCTGTCTTGGATATTGCCCTATATTGGTACATAAAAGCATCCCCATTCTTCATTACGGCTGCACTGTATTGTCTTTCTATGGATGAATCATTGGCACACAGCCAGTCCCTACAGATGAACATCTAAACTGTCTTCTTTCCTTTTCCTTCTTTCTTTTTCTTTTGCTATTACAAGCATTGTAATGAATAACCCTATAAAGAGTTCTTTTTATAAGTACATCTGTAAAATATACAGAACTAGTACTGTTGAGGCAAAAGCTATGGGCACTTGTGATTTTGGTTAATGGTGCCAAACTTCCCTCCACAGACAGTGAAACAATTCACATTGCTATCAGCAAGGCACGGAAATGCGTGTTTACCCACAATCTCAGCCATATTGTGTGTGACCATTTTTTCTTTTCTTTTTGACAATATTTCTTTTATATTCTCCTAGGTTAAAAAAAAAGTATCTCATAGTTTTAACTCACATTTCTTACATTTTGAGTAAGATTCACTCATTCATTCAACAAATATTTACTAAGTACCTATTACATGCCAGACACTGTTCAAGACACTGGGGATACACCAATGACTAAAGTCCCTGCTGTCATAGAGCTTCCGTTTTAGGAAAAACACACAAGCAGTAAACAAACAAAAAATTACATATAATCTGTTAAGTGGTGATTAAATGCAAGGGAGTAAAAAAAGCAGGGGAAAAGGTCTGCTCAGCAAGCTGGTGAAGGGGTGAGTAGAAGCATATTCTCATATGTTTAAAAGATGTTTGTATTTCCTTTCCTATAAAATGTTCTTTCACATCCTTTGTCCATTTTTCTATTGGGTTATTATTATTTTTGTCATTGAATTGTAGAATCTTTTATTTATTAGACATTTTAAATATTAGAGAATTTGGATATCCTGTCATCATTTGTCAATAATTACCCAACTTCTCCTGAGGGTTATGGGCACATATACTAAGACTTGTATTTTGGTTTGAGAATTTTTGAAAATAATATTGGCTTTCAAGATAAAGGGAGACACAGTATAAAGTAATATATTCTTAGTTGGAACTCTTAGTCTAGGAAGCCCAGGTGCCACACCATCAATACAGATAAATAGTTTGTATGCACATTAGTTATTAAAATACATAACTGGAGTCTCAGAGTCTGTTTTTTTAAATCGAAGTATAATTTATTTACGATGTTGTATTAGTTTCACATATACAGCAAAGTGATTCAGTTATACATATGTATACTATTTTTTCTTTTTCAGATTCATTTCCATTATAGACTACTACAAGATATTGAGTATAGTTCCCTGTGCTATATAGAAGGTCCTTCTTGTTTATGTATTTTATATATAGTAGTATGTATACATTAATCCCAAACTCCTAATTTATCTCCCCCTCTCCTGCTATCCCCTTTGGTAACCATAAGTTTGTTTTCTGTCTGTGTGTCTATTTCTGTTTTGTAAATAAGTTCATCTGTATCACTTTTTTTAGATTCCACATATAAGTGATATCATATGATATTTGTCTTTCTCTGTCTGACTTACTTCATGTAATATGATAATCTCTAGGTCCATCCATGTGGCTGCAAGTCAGAGTCTGTTTTAAACAAGTATTTGTTCATATGTTCTATCTATAAAACTTTTCCTTCTCCTTATGTTAATTATATATGTATATGTGTGTGTGTGGGGGGGTATTCCTGGCATTAATAGGAAATGCATTCACTGCTTTATTTCTGCAGAAATAGCTAAGATTTCTTTTGGCATTACCATGTGACAGACCCTGTACCCCTCACATCACATATCGATTCATTAAACCTCACAATGGCTGTAAACAGTAGATAATACTATCACTCTTACAGTGAGGAAGCTGAGACTTATAAAGGCACAGCAAGGTACTGAAGGTCACTAGAAGTTCTCAAAGCCAGGATTCACTCTCCAACCTGTCTGACTGGGAAGCCTGTGTTAGCAGGTCAAACTGAAATCCCAGAAAAATAATGAGAATCCTGGGAAAGTCTGGGGAAGCATCAGGAAATCCTCCCTTGGCTAAGGTGAGTCAAGGCATTGCTACAACTATTACCCACACAAATGGAAGGTTGGCAAGCATTTTAATCTATATAAATACCACTCTATAAACCACCATTGTTTCAAATTTTGGAAGTTTTACAAACTTCCCAAGATCCTGATTATAGAAAACATGTAAAGAGATAACTCAACAACCAGATGAATATAAAGAATATGGCAGTGTTATTTTAAATGATTTCAAGTATATTTGATTCTTACCTGATTTCATTTCCAAAAGCGTATTGTTATCAATTTCATGGTTGGCTTTTCCGGGCTGAGGCACCCGCAGGGGAATGATTTGAGGGACACACACTGAACCAGCCGTCATTTTCCCTCCTTACATTAAAAAACAGTGGATGAAAATAAATTCCAATGGGCACCTATATTTGAACACAAACACTGAAGAGAAGCACCTCATTCAAATACAGTGAGACCAGTAAAAACTAAAGAGAATACTGTTAATCCATCATCTACAAATATCATTTTTATTTTTTATTTTTTGGGAGACCCATCTCAGTTCTTTGTGTTTTTTTTTTGTCTTTTTTAATTGAAGTATAGTTGATTTACAATGTTGTGTTAATACAAATATCTTTTTTTTTTTTTTTTTTTTTCGCGGTACGCGGGCCTCTCACTCTTGTGGCCTCTCCCGTTGCGGAGCACAGGCTCCGGACGCGCAGGCTCAGCGGCCATGGCTCACGGGCCCAGCCGTTCCGCGGCACGTGGGATCTTCCTGGACCGGGGCACGAACTCGTGTCCCCTGCATCGGCAGGCGGACTGTCAACCACTGCGCCACCAGGGAAGCCCACAAATATCATTTTTAATTGAAATAATTAGTTTCAGCTGTATTTTTGCTGTTGCGATCTTGTGTGGGGTTTTGATTATCTAAGTATTTACCTCACTTTGGGGGAAAAAAAGCATGAATGTATGGGATGGGGGCACAAAATTCTTTTAAATGGACAAATTAAGTGAACTCATCAGAGCAGAGACCATCACTGATGACCTGACCTCAGCAACCCCTGGATCATTGCCACATTTTTCTGCCACCTCTCTTGGTTTCAGGCAAGTCAGCACACAAGAGGAACAGAAGTAACTCTGTATGTAGCATGAAATGTTAATTTAGAGCCAACTCCTTTGGGAGAGCTCCAGGTTCAAAGCCCTGCAGTTGTCACCAGTTGGTTCTTGCACATGAAAGCTGCAAAAGAAGCTTTAGAAGGATGGCAGAGGGTCACGCCTCAGCCAGAAGAAAGCTGGCATGGATATAAACAGTGAGCAAAAAAACACAAAAGTCTCCCACTCCATCTACTGTATTTATAAATAATTAAGTACAAATATGGAGGCCTTAGGGATCTTTTTCTTGGGGGGGGCTCATAATTATTAATACATAAAGGATTCAGGGGGAAAAAAACCCCACACCTTAATACAGCAACCATTTACATCTCCGATGGTCTGTTCAAATTTCAACGATAATGGATGCATAGGTTTTACTCAATTAAAATCTATATTAAAACTCGAATTTTATAGTGTACTTCTTGCACCCTCCACTATTATTTACAATTTTCCAAGTACTTATATAATCTTATTTATCAATTTGTGATTGGGCATTTAGGCATTTAGTAGTTTCTTTTTAGTTTTGGGTTTTGCTATTCTAAATAACGTTGCCCTGGGAATTCCCTGGCCGTCTAGTGGTTAGGACACCGCACTTTCACTGCAGGGGGGCCCAGGTTCCATCCCCAGTCGGGAAACTAAGATCCCACAAGTCTGAGGTACGACCAAAAAAAAAAAATTTTTTTTTTAATAAATAATGTTGCCCTGAACATCTCTGTGGTTTGAGGTTTGTCACAGAATATAACCCAAAGGTGGGATAACTAAATTTAAGCAGTGAACTTAATGCCTGGTTGGACAGTTCCAGGTCGGAGGCTAAGAATTTAAATTGCAGACACAGATATAGATAGTGGAGCAACGGCCCCTGCAGAGCTTGCCCATCCTCACACTTTCATTTAAGTGAGAGACAGTTAAAATAAAAACAGTTAAAAACTAGTTCAAAATAAAAACATTTGGGGAGGGAATAATTCATGCGGCGACTAGGAGCTGCCCTTGGAAGGCTGCCAGTGGGCCCCGAGCGAAGAGGATCAATCAGTAGACCGATCCGTTAGGCCGAAATGTCAGTGTGGCGTCAACAGCATCCCCTACCCAGCAACCCCTCCAACCCAGGCTGCCCCCTCACCGCCCGCATCCGGAACCGCGTCTGGTCCTTGTCCCCGTCCTTCAGGTGCACCCAAGGACGTCCGCTACCTCTCAGCTGGAGTGAGGACTGCCGTCCTCCTCCTTCTCCTCCGGCCACCGGGACCCGATTGGGAACCCCGGAGTACCTCCGCAGCCCCCACGCAGGCAGCCCACCGCTCACTGCCCTTCGTCCTCTCCTTCACAGCGGTCCGGGTTACCAAAGACGCTGCCAGTCGCGCCCCGCCACCTGAGAGTCGGGCAGGTGATTGGCAGGAACCCGGCTTCCTAGCAACTAGTCCCGCCCCTGCGCTTGGCCCGGAGAGCTCCTTTCGTCAGGCTTCACCGTAGGCGACCAAGAACTTGCCCTCACAGAGGTTGGAAAGTGCTACAAAGTGGCGTCCCAACTCAGAATAGGGGAACCAGGCTCGTTCGTCCGACAGGCACTGACATTCTGGAAAAAACCAGAATAAGAATCTGTAGCGGCGCAGGCGCGGCTTGGCCACCTCAAGGCGACTGGCAATGAAGGACCGCTTGCGACACGAGGAAGAAGGCCCATGTGCCAGCCGCTGTCTTCATAGGTTCCAGGGTTCCCCCGCTTGCTCTCCGGCTTCCCGGACCGTGTCTTCCCCCAGGGACCGGGACCTGCGCCCTCATGGCCGAGGTGAAGGTGAAAGTGCAGCCGCCCGACGCGGATCCGGTCGAAATCGAAAACAGGTAAATCAGTGAGTGAGAATTGTTTCCCGGCTCGGGAGACCCCGCGAGGCGCTGGACCCCGTCTCCGGGACCCTCGCAAGTTCAGTGGACGCGCAGGGTGTTGGAACCCTCCTCCCATCCCCGGAAAACAGAACTCTTAATTTCGAAACGAGTCGGACAGTTTGCAAGATTGTGTAGCTGACCTTTCCCTGGTGCTGTTCGGGAAGCTCTAGTGATGCGCTTCTTTCCCACCTTAAGGTGATCCACGCTCAGAGTGAAGACTCGGCGTTTTCCCCGTAGTACTTGTGGATACACGTTCTGATCCTGGATCGCCCTTGTCAATAAGGGAACTCCCGTGGCAGAACGTTTAGCCGAAGTTAGGGTGCAGTTTTCTGTTATGAAGCAACACAAGTCAGATGGTTTTAGTGCAGTATATAAGTGAAGATTTTAGGGCGCCCAAAGCCTCTGGCGATTTTATATTCTCTGCCGTGCACTGCAATTTTTAGGTTACCACATAGTTTTAAAGGACCCCCCACTTTCTTAAACTATTGTGAATAACACGTATGGTGATCCTAGGGCAAGATGAAAATTCGGGTTTATTTTTGTTTTTTAGGGATAATTCTAAAAGCAGGTCCCAGTTGTGGTGAATTGTCACAACAAATTTTGACTTCCCACCTGAAGTGTTTGATTTACCTCCTGCTCACAGACTTATGGCTATCCAAGGCACTGTATCTTCCCTTTGCCATACTTGTTCCGTCTGAGAAAACTGAAGCCTCAGCTTTAATATGTCTTTCTGTGTTTCCATTTGACTTTTGTTCCAATTTAAAGTTCATGTGAATAGGGAAAAGAAATGCGTCTCTTAAATACAATAAAAGTGTAAACGTGTATTTCAAAAGCATCGTTCTCATTTTTAACATGCTTTGAATCAGAACCATTGTAGAAACCTAGATTTTCTGTCAGATGTGAAAAAGGGCACAATTCCAAACTGTTCTTCTTGTATTTTTTCCCCTACCACCTCTTGAGATAGGTAGAAACATGAATATCATTAATGCCTTTGTTCCTAGGATTATAGAATTATGTCACCAGTTCCCTCATGGAATCACAGACCAAGTAATTCAGAATGAAATGCCGCATATAGAAGCCCAGCAGCGGGCAGTGGCCATCAATAGACTGTTGTCCATGGTAAGGTGAATCCAACTAGTTCATGTAATTACTTAAATGTTGTGATTGTCCTTACTTCCTGTTATGTAGTCACGAAACCGTTCTCAAAAGTGTGTTAGGTTGTGACTGATAAGACTCCAAATCAGGAAACAGCTCAGACTGCCTGAATTAAGGAAAGAAGAAGTAATATGCATTTTACAAGACAAATGAAATACTTGTATTTTAACTGTTATATTTAGTAACTTAATTGTCACTAAGCTACAGAATGACACACAACTACCTACGGGCATAGTCTAGTCACACCTTCTGTTTGCTTCTTACTGCTAGTAAAGGCAAATACATAGTAAAGGCTTTGGATCAAACACTTAAATAAGCTAGTATGAAGATTAAAAGACAAAAATGGAAAAGTTATCTATAACTACAATAAACAGTTAAGGGATAAACATGTGATGATCAGGAAGAAATAGACAATCTGAACAGTCCAGTCACTAGTAGTAAAATTGAATTAGTAATCAAAAAACTCCCAGCAAACAAAATCCCTGGACTGGATGGCTTCACAGGGGAGTTCTAGCAAACATATAAAGAAGAGCAAATACCAATCCTTCTCAAACACTTCCAAAAAATTGAAGAGGAGGAAACACTCCCAAATTCGTTCCATGAGGCTCCCATTACTCTGATACCAAAACTAGACAAAGATACTACCAAAAAAAGAACATTAGAGGCCAGTGTCTCCGATGAATATACATGTAGAAATCCTCAACAAAATATTAGCAAACCAAATTCAACAATATGCAAAAAGGATCATACACCATGACCAAATGGGATTTATTACAGGAAGGCAAAAATGGTTCAATATGCACAAATCAATCAGTGTAATACACCACACTAACAAAAGGAAGGATAAAATTCACATGATCATCTCAATTGACGCAGAAAAAGCATTTGGCAAAATTCAACATCCATTCATGATAAAAACTCTTAGCACAGTTGGTATAGAGGGAACATATTTCAACATAATAAAAGCCATTTATGACAGACCCACAGCTAACATCATATTCAGTGGTGAAAAGCTGAAAGCCTTTCCTCTAAAATCAGGAAGAAGGGAATTCCCTGGCAGTCCAGTGGTTAGGACTTGGTGCTTTCACTGCCAGAGCCCAGGCATACAAATGGGAAGGGAAGAAATAAAACTGTCCTTATTTGCAGATGACATGATACTATATATAGAAAACCCTAAAATCTCAGTCAAAAAGCTATTAGAACTAATAAATGAATTCAGTAAAGTTGCAGGGTCAAGATTAATACACAGAAATCTGTTCCTTTTCTATACACTAATAATGAACTATCAGAGGAAGCAAGAAAACAATCTTGTTTAAAAATCACATAAAAGGAATAAAATATCTAGGAATAAACTTAACCAAGGAGGTGAAAGACCTAACTTTGAAAATTATAAAACACTGATGAAGGAAATTGAAGGTGCTACAAAGAAATAGAAAGATATCCAATGTTCTTGGACTGGAGGAATTAATACTGTTAAAACGGGGACTTCCCTGGTGGTCCAGTGGTTAAGAATACGCACTTCCACTTCAGGGGACGTGGGTTCAGTTCCTGGTTGGGGATCTAAGATCCTGCATGCTGCATGGTGTGGCCATAAAAATAAATAAATAAAAAGTAAAGACTATATTAATATTGTTTAAATGTCCATATTATCCAAAGCAATCTACAGATCTAATGTGATCCTTATCAAAATACCCAGGACATTTTTCACAGAACTAGAATAAATAATACGAAAATGTATGTGTAGCCACAAAAGAGCCCAAATAGCCAAAGCAATCTTTAGAAAAAAAGAACAAAGCTGGAGGTGTCATGCTTCCTGACTTCAGACTATACTACAAAGCCACAGTAATCAAAACGGTATGGTTCTGGCACAAAAAGAGATACATAGATCAATGGAACAGAATAGAGATCCCAGAAATAAACCCATCCACTTACAGTCAATTAATCTAAGACAAAGGAATCAACAGTATACAATGGGGAAAAGAGTCTCTTCAACAAGTGGTGCTAGAAAAAATGGACAGCTACATGTAAAAAATGAAATTAGGACTTTTTCTCACACATATATAAAAATAAACTCAAAAAGGATTAAAGACTTAACTGTAAGACCAGAAACCATAAAACTCATGGAAGAAAACACAGGCAGAACACTGACATAAATTGTAGCAACATTTTTAGAGAAATGCAAATCAAAACAATGAGATATCACCTCACACCTGTCAGAGTGACTGTCATTAAAAAGACCACAAACAACAAATGTTGGTGAGGATGTGGAGAAAAGGGAATCCTTGTACACTGTTGGTGGGAATGTAAATTGGTGCCATCGGGCTTCCCTGGTGGCGCAGTGCTTGAGAGTCCGCTTGCCGATGCAGGAGACGCGGGTTCGTGCCCCGTTTCGGGAAGATCCCACATGCCGCGGAGCGGCTGGGCCCGTGAGCCATGGCCGCTGAGCCTGCGCGTCCGGAGCCTGTGCTCCGCAAATGGGAGAGGCCACAACAGTGAGAGGCCCGCATAACGCAAGAAAAAA
>NW_006788807.1:375773-379031 GCF_000442215.2 Lipotes vexillifer | reverse complement strand
GGAAAAAAAAAAAAAAAAAAAAATTGGTGCCATCACTGTGGAAAACAGTATGGAGGTTCCTCAAAATACTAAAAATAGAACTATCATATGATCCAGCAGTTCCACTCTGGGTATATATCCAAAGAAAATGAAAACACTAATTCAAAAAGATATATGCACCCAAATGTTCATAGCAGCATTATTTACAATAACCAAGATATGGAAGCAACCTAAGTGTCCATCAACAGATGAATGGATAAAGAAGATGTACATATATACAGTGGAATATTACTCAGCCATAAAAAAGAACAAAATGATGCCCTTTGCAACAACATGGTTGGACCTAAAGATTATCATACTAAGTGAAGTAAGTCAGACAGAGAAAGACAAATACGCATATGATATCACTTATATGTGGGATCTAAAAAGTAAACAAAGGAATGAATATAACAAAACAGACTCAGATATAGAGAACAAACTAGTGGTTACAACCTACTATGTATAAAATAAATTGGCTACAAGGATATATTGTATAGCACAGGGAATATAATCAATATTTTATAATAACTTTAAATGGAGTATAATCTATAAATATGAGATCACTATGTTGTACACCTGAAACTAATATAATATTGTAACTCAACTATACTTCAGTTCAAAAAAAAAAAAAAAAAAGTGCACCAGATTGCTGAATGCTGTTCTAGCCAAAGGAAAAAAGGAGTGTTGGTTTTTTCTGGTCAATTCACCATTGTGAAGGTCTTCAACTCCAGGATGGATAGAGCAAGGGATGCTGGGAAGTGTGGCAATTAAAAATGTTTTTGTTCTCGGACCCTCCCTTTTAGCCTTTTCTTTCTGTCTGAAAATTATGCTCAGCACCTCACTCTCTTTCACCACCTCTGCAACCCCACCTATTGCCAGTTCTGTCAGCTACAGGCTGTAGGCAGTGGTAGAGCTACTGAAGTATTTTAAGCAAGGGAGTAATTATTAATAAATCACGAGTGTTGCTGATTTTACCTCTTAAACAATTCTCAAATCTGTTCCACTGTTTCCATTCCTACTACCCCTGCATGTGTTCAGGCTCTTGGCTTTTACTTGGACTATTACAGTGCATCTTAATGGGCTTTCCTGGCTCCTTGCCTGGCTCTGTGCCTCAGAGCAACGAGCCTGCTCTGTCTTAAATACAGATTTGACCAAGTCACTTTCCCACCAAAAACTCTTCTCTCATCTCTAGAGATTCAAGTCCACACTCCTGGGTTTACCACACTGAGCTCCTCCCTTCTGCACCCACCTCATCTCCCTCCACCCCTCCAACTCAAAAGTTAGTTTTCAGAAGGAACAGATGGTTTTTGGTTCCCTAGCAAATCACGCTGTTTCATGCCTCAGTTCCTTTGCTCATGCTGTCTTCCCTGCTTAGCAGGCCCTTTTTCCCTTTCCTCACAGACTGACTCCTCATTATTCTCAAGACTCATCTCTGCTGTCGACTCCAGGGATCCTCACTGACCCCCCAGGCTGGACCAAAGCTGCTTCTCTGAGAAGCCGTCCCACCTTTACTTAGCTCTGTCTTAATGCCAACCCGATGGTATTGAAGTCAGCTGTGTAATTCTCTTTTAGAATCCATGTTTGTCCCCCCCAAACATATATCACAGTACAGGTGTTCAGTAAATGTTCATAGGCTGAGATGAACAACTGAATGGAGCCTCCAAATTGGGCTTTGTGGTTTGAGGGAGGGAGGGAAAGTTGCTGTTCATCCATATATCAACCTAATTCCAAGTCATGGGTCTGCCCAGCCTTAACTCGTGGGAATGGGGCCTCTCTTAGCCGTGCTTCCCTGAACTGCTAGAAGCCCAGTGGTACAGCCATCTGGGTTCTCCTAAGTTCAGACCCAAGGAAATGCAGGAGCGTGGCACACATGCTTTGTTTTACTTGTGACTTGTATAAAAACAGAACTACTACAGGCCTTTTATTCATTGGTTGACCTTTCTGCCTAATTTTCATGTGACACTACAGAAATCACACATGTCAGTAAATGTTACTATTAACATTGTAAATTTCATTTAATCATTGTATCATAGAATATTTTTGCATGAATAGCCTTTATTTGAACTTTTTTAGACAAATTGCATTTTACTATATTTATTTATATATATTTATTGAATTTATTTGAATTAAGTATGGATTTTTATTTATTATTCTAAAGCTGCTTGTTTAAAATTCTTTACACATTGATCATATAACCAAGCCAGGATCTAACATGTAGAAAATTGTTAGGTATTAATATTTGGGGAAATGGCGAGATAAAGAGTTAAGTTTTAAAAAGTACATCACATGTGACATGTAGGAAAAAACTTAAGTAGTCAAGTGAAGAACTGGCAACCATGGGAGGTAGGCTATTTTAGTCCGTGTAAAATATTGAAGAATGCATTAATATTTGTCATTGGATTTCATATATCTCCAAAATAATTCACTGTTATTTTCTTTTTAAAAAAAAAACAACTTTAGGGTCAGCTGGATCTCTTAAGGAGCAATACAGGCCTTCTGTATAGAATAAAGGAGTCTCAGAATGCTGGGTAAGCACCTAATTTTTAATTTTAAGAAAATTTTAATATGATAAAAGTAATATATGTTTGGGGAAAAAACGCCAGTAAGAATTGCATCATATAAACCTGGCCCGTGTATCATCTCACCTCCCATATGTGTTCCATTTCCCAGAGATAGCTGCTGTTAATATTTTGGCATATATCCTTTCTTATAGGTATACATAAATACATATAGATGATTATATATTTATATACCATATATTTATATATAATCTCTCTTTTTTTTTTCTTATTTTAACAAAAATGGGATCATGATATCCATACTGTTGTGCAACTTGTTTTTTTTCACTTACTATATCTTGGACATCTTTTCATTTGGTACATACAGCCCTGTCTCATTCTTTTTAAGGTAAGCCCTTCTTTTGGTAAATAAGTCAGTGTGATGACCTTGTCTGCTCATTCGTTTAAGTAGTCTTGTAGATTATTAGATTATCCTGTACCTCTTTGCCTTTTTAATTCTACTTTATTTCCCTGCAGTAAAATGAAAGGATCAGATAACCAGGAAAAACTAGTATATCAAATCATAGAGGATGCAGGAAATAAAGGTAAGCATGTAGAGGAACAACAGAAACAACATTGTCTCCAGGACCAGATAGTGGGGACTGAGATCCTGGCTTCCCAGGGTATAGATCAGTCAGTTCAGTATGCTGCCGTTTGTTAAAAGGAGAAGAAAATATAACAC
>NW_006788807.1:316914-375763 GCF_000442215.2 Lipotes vexillifer | reverse complement strand
ATATATATATATATATATATATATATATATATATATATATATAAAACAATATATAATGTACATACATTTGAAGGACACCCAGGAGTGACACTGTTGTTGCCTCAGGGAGATAGGAACTAGATGGCTGTGGGCAGGGATGGAGACTTCTGAATTCTGGACCATATGAATATATTATCTATTATTTATTCAAAATAAATAAATTAAAACTTAAGAGTTTTTTTTTTTAATCCTTACTTGCTAAATTTTGGAAGGCTTCGTTTCTTCCTCTTATCTGTAAATTGTGGATAATAACGCCTAGTGCAGTGTGGCAGTGTCTGGTGTAGCTCCCTCAACAGCTATTTAGTTCCTCTCCTGTTGCCCTTAAAGAACTTTATCGAAATTGCTGTTATTACAATTTAAGATCTGTTTGAGTCATTGATGCTAGCTTTAACGATTACGATGTAATCTGAAGTCATAATTTTTATATGTGTTGGGAAGTTAAATGAAAATTTAAAAAAATATATGAAGAAGTCATTCTCTATTTAAAAAAAAATCTTCCTATCTTATTATGCCTTCATGTTGGGAAGAAAATACAGCAAAATGTTTTAACATAAATTCCTTTTATACATATAACACATATTTCCTTCTTTGAAAGAAAAATCATAGCTTCCTGCACAGGCTTTTAGTGACTATGGGAACTGTAATCTTTCTATTTTCCAAATATAGTGCTGTATAAATAATGGACACACATGCACACAGATGCTCTCATAAAGCGTTTTTTGCTCTCATCAAGGGTGGCAGCCAACCCAGACCCAAACTTAAGTTTGTTTTTCACATATACAATCTAAAGTGATATTTAAAGAAAAAAAGAGGTTGGGATGTAGGGGGGCATGGAAAAGGCAATATATGTTAATTCAGTGACATTCAGGATTTTTCTTCCATTACAAAAATGTCCTTTTCATATGATTTTTAAAAGGTGCCACACTGGCATTCCAAAAAATTTCCAGTTAGAAAATAGAACATATAACTTATGTATTGTTTTGCATGTTTTTGTTACTTTATCTGAGACTCTTACCTCTAATTCATTTTTCCTATAGCTGTGCTCTAGGAATGTATACATATTTTGCTAGATTTATAATGAGATATAAGCAATGGGAAAAGAAACACACATCCTATAGTGTTCAACTTATTTTACTTTACTTTCTTATAGGAATATGGAGCAGAGATATCCGATACAAAAGCAACTTGCCATTAACAGAAATTAACAAAATTCTAAAGAATCTGGAAAGTAAAAAGCTAATTAAAGCTGTTAAGTCTGTGGCAGTGAGTAACCATCTCTTTTCTTCCCCTGGATGTTCTCTGTACATATATTGCTCCAAGTATATTTCAGGTTTTTATTCTTTAAGCTATGTCATGATTTAAAACAACTGGTCAAAAAAGATTTTTAAAATTTTAGCTCATATCAGATGGTTTGGAGATGCTGCTTTAGATATGTCACTGCCAGTTAACTCTTAGAGTCTTACCCACTCAAAAATCTAAAACTACTATACTCTCTTCAGTAAAGAATTTGGGGGATCACGAACATTTTTCCTGGATTTTGTGGTATGTAAGATTATTTATTTCAACCTAGTGTATGAGATTACCCATTCCACAAATACCCGTCATGCATTTGCTGTGTGCTGGGCACTGTTCTGGGGGCTTGGAATATGTTAGTGAGCAGGTCACAGAAAGTTCTCTGCCCTGGCCCTGGTGGAGCATCTGTTCCAGCACATGGGATTTCTCCTCCTCCTCTTGCCAGCCACCCCGTCACATCCTCCAGGGGCTCCAGGATCCAGAGCTGGCTCCAGCAGACACATTGCTGACACATTCACTGATGGAGGCATCAGAGGAGCTGGGGTGCTCCTAGGTTAAAGTGTGCTTGAACACAAAATTCAGCAAATAAAAATTTGATAGTCATCAGTGGGTTTATTTATCAGTGGTGTTTATGTCCTACCACTCCCTCATTTAGAATATTATTTCTCTTCCACATTTTTATTGGATAATTTCAAATGTGTACAAAAGTATAGAAAATAACAAAATGAATCCCCATGTACCCATGCCTAGCTTCATTTTGCCAATTATGCTGTACATCTTTATTTTTAGTAGCAGCTTTATTGAGATTTAATTCAGTGGGTTTTAGTATATTCACAGAGTTCTGCAGTCACCACACTGTTCTAATTTTTTTAATTATATCTTTTTAATGGTGCTGTGTTTTGTTTTGTTTTGGGTTTTTTTGGCCATGCCGTGTGGCTTGTGGGATCTTAGTTCCCTGACCAGGGATTGAACCTGGGCCAAGAGAGTGACAGCACCGAGTCCTAACCACTGGACTACCAGGGAACTACCAATATGTGGTCTTTAGTGTCTGGCTTCTTTCACTTAGCATGATGTTTTCAAAGTTTCAGACTAAAGTAGTATTAGATTGTAACCCAAAGTATAAAATAAATATTCATGAGAACATACTAATATAAATGTTTGAATAAATAAATCAATGGGCGAGAATAGACAAGTCTTCATGCAGAAGAATTCCAAGTAATTTGTGTAGAGTCTTCATCCTCAAGGAAGTAGAGCGAACTCCCAGTCTTTAAGTGTGGACTGTGTGTGATGGCTTCCTTCCACATGTGGGGAGGTCAGGACAAAAAAACTTACAGTGGAGAAAACTGAGAAACGCTGCCTCAAACCAGGTGATGGATTTATAATGTCAAGGCTGATAAGTTATATTGATGACAATCAATCATCATTCAGTGATCAAGTACTCTTGATATGACATGATGAGAAGGGCACTTTACCTCTGTGGTCTTTTTTCCAGTCTACTCGGACAAATCCCAATTAAGGGACATCCTACAGAATTTTTTGCCAGTAATTCTAAAAAATGGCAAATTCACCAATAACAAGGAAAGTCTGAGAAACTGTCACAACCAAAATTTGCCTCATGTATAATAAATGTGTAATAATATGGTATTCTGGATAGGATCCTGGACCATTAAAAGGACATTAGGGAAAAATGAAGGGAATCTGAATAAAGTATAGACTTTATAATTAATATTGACCTATCAATATTGTTTCATTAGCTGTAACAGACATACTCTGGTAATGTCAGGTGTTAGTACTAGAGAAAGCTGAGCACAAGGTCCCATCTTCACAATAATTCTGTAAATCCCAAACTGCTCTGAAATATGAGGCTTTGGGGGTTTTTAAGTCTTAGTTTTGGAAGACTATTTTGTTACCTTTAACCATCTACTGTGCGTGTTTTCTCCTAGGCCTCAAAAAAGAAGGTGTACATGCTCTATAACCTGCAGCCAGACCGCTCTGTGACCGGTGGAGCCTGGTACAGTGACCAGGATTTTGAATCTGAATTTGTAGAGGTGCTTAACCAACAGTGTTTTAAATTCCTACAAACCAAGGTGAGGCATAATTGAGGAAACATCACTCCAAGTGTAATTTTTTTAAGTTTCTTCATAAGGAATATTTAATCTTGTGTATCATATCTTACAGGAATTGAAAACATTGAAATTGGTCATTTTTACTAAACAAAATATGTCCTGTTGTTGTTCTCACTCTATATGAATTGTATTCAGAAGGCACCAGTATTCTTCCTGAAATTTATGTTTCTACCCTTATAGGCAGAAACAGCACGAGAAAGCAAACAGAATCCAATGATACAAAGAAATAGTTCATTTGCTTCATCCCATGAAGTGTGGAAGTATATCTGTGAATTGGGGATCAGTAAGGTTGGAACTCGGTTTCTAATTTTCATCTTATTTTTAAAAATGTATTCTTCATCATAGGGATAGAGTTTACAATGTATTGCAAACACAGCTGACCCAGACCCTTTTTTCTGGTGATGCCCACGTACATTCTGCAGAACCCACTTTGAGGGAGTACTGTCCTAAGGCAGTCAGGCAATGGTGGTTATTGCCATCGGGCACTTTTCTGAACTGTATATGCCTGAGCTTGGGCTACCGGGCAGCAGAGTAGAGGCCTGGCAGTGCATTTCACTACCAGATTCAAAAGTCTGTTCTGACAAGTTCTTGATTCTCTTGGGGACGTTTCCATATATGTGCCAGACATCCATCATCATAGCAGTTGTCATTTATTAGTATTTTCCTACTTAGGAGATGCTAGTGGCATTGTCAGCACATTCTCTGAAGATCTGTACAGACACACTGTGCTTGATGCTTTTCATCATCAGAGAAGAAGCTGAAGTGGCCGCTTGGACAAGTCATTTTCATTTCCTGGGCTCCAGATCTCTCTTTCATAAAAAAACAGGAATTTGGACTATTTGATGTCTAAAAGAGCTTTCTGCTCAAGCATTTTATAAATCTCCATCAAATTCTTGCCAAAGAATGTTACAAGATGTCTAGATTTTCCTTGGGAGGGTGAAGACATCAGCAAGTGTCAAGCTCAGTGCGAGCTCAGAGTCATGCCCCTGGCATTTGAGGGTCTGTACTCACTTCAGCCATTGTTCAGCCTCTTTATGCCTCCATTTACTCTCCAGCATGATCCTTCCCCATTTCACCAAGGAATTGTGGCCTTTTACGTTTTTTAACACCCTCCAAAAGGATGTCTCCTTGTCCTTTTTGGGTCCTTTCTAACATATCCCTTTTGTAGGTAGAGTTGTCCATGGAGGACATTGAGACCATCTTAAATACACTCATTTATGATGGGAAAGTGGAGATGACTATCATCGCTGCAAAAGAAGGCACCGTAGGCAGTGTGGACGGACACATGAAACTGTACAGGGCAGTCAATCCGATCATCCCGCCCACGGGATTGGTCCGGGCCCCCTGCGGACTCTGCCCAGTGAGTTACAATGGCTTCCCTTTACACTTTACTGCCACCTAGTGCAGATGCCACATAATGTATTGATACCAGCAAGCACACCCTAGTTTTCTCAAACTCAGGGTTGACCAAGAACTGCGGAAACCTCCATGTAACCTTGATGACAGAGCTTTAATGAACAAATCATCACCTTGTTTTCTTTCTTAGAATAACCACGTTAAGGAAATTTGTTTTCTGCTCTTGGCCCCAAAATGGACATTTTTTTTCTTTTTGGCTGCACTGCATGGCATGTGGGATCTTAGTTCCCTGACCAGGGATCGAACCTGCACCCCCTGCAGTGGAAGCGTGGAGTCTTGACCACTGGACTGCCAGGGAAGTCCCCAGATGGACGATTTTTGATGAGGGCTAATCATTTCACCTCAGTAGGGAGGGAAATGAGATTTGGGCCAGACATGTTCTTGAAGATTTCTGTGGTCTCATTTAATCCTCCTTACGTCCCTTGGAGCTAGTGGTGTTACTTCCCTTTAAGTGTGAGGGAACTCAGGCTGAGGGCGACCTAAGCATTCAGCTGAGACATGACAACCAGGACTCACACCCAGAGGTGATGTGCTTTCCCTCGAGGCCCGCCCCACACTCTTCATTCTTTTGTTCCCAGATAGTCTCTGAAAGCCACCTGTGTGCTGCAGGCAACGTGCCAGCCCTTGTGGCATTTATATTCGTGGGCTGTTAGTCCGTGTTTTATTGTCTACATGCCTAAGCTCTCTATGCCCTGGTTTCAACTCCTAGAAAAAAGGCTAACCTGTTGGGAATTCTATTTAGCACCCTTCACAAAAAGGAAGGTGGCTCAACATGAAACATTTGGTTAGTTAAGATTTTATTCGTCTGTATATATCTCCCTTCCTGGACTCTTGTTACCTGCCTTCTGCCCAGCGGGTAGGTGGATATGGTCGGCTTAGTGCTACAGTGAAAGGTCTCTCACTCACTCTATGATCACAGAGCAGGTCCTATTCCAGTATGTTCTTATTTACAGTCCTAACCTCTTTCACTTTGAAAGTTTTGTTTTTAATATTGCTTTAAATAAATGGTTGGGTCTTGGATATTTTGTTAGAATTTTGTCGTAGTTGATATTTAAGACATTACCTATAATGTAATAATTTTAAAACTTCAGTTTGAATATAACCTTTTTTCTTTTTTAAAGGTTTTTGACGACTGCCATGAAGGTGGTGAGATTTCACCATCTAACTGTATTTACATGACAGAGTGGCTCGAATTTTAATAGAGAGCTATGAACTTTACTGACATTTTGCAAGTGAAGTTACTTTGGGAACAGATAATTTGATTCATGATGGAACATCAAATTCCCTTGAAAGCAAACTTCAAGATAAAAACTTGCTATGAAAAAAAAATTTTTAATCTAAGAAGATTAAATTTACATTGGTAGAGTAGGCAACAGGACATGAAACAGGTAAGGTTAGTAGTGAAATCCATTCTTCCATAAGTAAAATACTTTGAACTCCTGGAAGACCACCTTCTGAAGCTTTCAAGACTTTTGATGATTCACGGGAAAAGAAGCAAATATGTTCATATTCACCAAGTACTGTGATAACGGCTAGAGCTTTAAAATGCCTGTTTTAAAGTTACTTATTAAGGTCTTCATTGGGAAATTTTTATATATGACCCAGTGTCACCATTTCTGTTTTCTCAGCGGTTTCATTGAGAAGAAATGAAAAAGGCAGCAGCAGGAATAGCAGGGGAGAACGCAGACTTGGGGCATGAGTGGGGGACACAGTGGAACATCCCTTTTCTACACACTGTTGATGCCTTTTCACGTCCGCAATATTCTTTCAGAGGATTATGCCTCTGTACTTACCTCAAACCCAAATGACGCTGTTGTCAAGGATATCTTTTTAGTGCATAAATATTAATTACTCTCATCCTAAATGGAATATTTTCACTGGTTCTTCTTTGTTAAAGTCTTACAAGTTTCACTCTGTGGCTCAGTTGTATTATTTGCTAGAATTTTCCCCTAGATTCTTATTTAACTAAAATTAAAACTAAAAAGAATCCATTGCCCTCCATTCACTTTATTGGGAGGGGGGTGGGGGGCAATTATCATTCTTCTTTCCTTATCCTGTTGTAGATTTTTTTCCATATTCTGTTCTAAAATTCATGGTGTAATAGGTCTAAACTAAGCAGGAAGCCATTATAATTGTCCTCAGTTCTAATAGCACTTTCAGTCCCACTCTTCAGCTAAACAGAAAACAATAGGTTACCTGATGTATTGTTACACAGAAGTTAGCTATAGGTCTTTTTAGGGTCTCAGCTGTCATATTTTCACTTTGTAGCGCCACTTATAAGTTTCTGTGTTCAGGCCAAAAGCGGGGGGACTGAGGGAAAGGAAAGCTCTGCTGGGGCCTGAGTTCAAACACCAGGTTTGGAGAACCAACACAAGGGTTATTTTGAGATAAACAGTAAAATAAAATTCAGCTCAGTATCCAATTTTTAAGAACCAGATAAATTCTGTGGCCAGCTGTACAGAATTAGCATTTGATGACACTGGTGCTTTGAAACAAAGATCATTTCAAGTACTAGATGTGTAAGATCCAGAAGAATCTGGGAGCCTGAAACTACAGAGGGTTTCCGATCCACTCTCAGAGAGAGCTGGAATGCTAAGAACAATATCTGCCCTTCCTGGGACCTAGCCTGTCACAGGGCGCTCGTCTTATTTAATGACAAAACTGAGCTTGGAGCAGACTTAGAAGTGGAACGAAGGAAGCAGTTTGTGTTTTAAATACAGGCTTTGTACTGTATCTTGACAGCCAGAGATTTTTTTAAGTTTACAATCAGTAGCTAAAACAAAAATTCCTTGCCTACCAGAATAAAGAGCTCCTATAAATTTTTTTCCCTTAGCATGGTTTTCATTCTGAATATTAACTAAAGGATAGAGACAATATTTTTTTAAAAATTCATTTATTTATTTTTTTAATTAAAAAAAATTTTTTTTAGCGTTGGGTCTTCCTTGCTGTGTGCCGGCTTTCTCTAGTTGCAGTGAGTAGGGGCTACTCTTTGTTGTGGTGCGCAGGCTTCTCATTGTGGTGGCTTCTCTTTGTTGCGGAGCATGGGCTCTAGGCGCATGGGCTTCAGTAGTTGAGGCACGCGGGCTGTAGAGCACAGGCTCAGTAGTTGTGGCTCGCGGGCTCTAGAGCGCAGGCTCAGTAGTGGTGGCGCACAGGCTTAGTTGCTCTGCAGCATGTGGGATCTTCCCAGATCAGGGCTCGAACCCATGTCCCCTGCATTGGCAGGCAGATTCTTAACCACTGAGCCACTAGGGAAGCCCTGAGACAATTTTAAAATACAGCACCTCTGTTGATCATTAAATGGATATCTACCCTACAGGATTAAATTTTGACCAAAACAAATTGTGGTGCTCTAGACTCACGACAACACCAAAAAATCAAATTGTAAGTGAAGTTCTAACCTTACACTTGATTTCCATTTAGTGTAAGGTATTTTGCTCACCTGAAAATAGGTATTCCCTAGAGTCTATCAAGGCCCCTCTCTTATAAAGATCTGTAGAGTCAAACAGAGAATCATGAAAGGCCATGATTTGACGGTTTAAATGAATAGTCCATGTGGAGTTCTTCCCTGAAACTCCTCTGATCTCTTAGTTTGGTGATGAGTAAGTTTTATAGGATGGTAATTTTTATGGTGATCAACTAATAGGCAAACTAGTCAAACAAAAGTAACTTCAAGTTGAGTCACTTCTGCGTTGGTGGTGGTGAGGGAAGCATGTAACATGCGCTCCAGCGCAGTGCTGTCCAATAGAACCTTCTATCAGGATGGAAATGCTCTATATCTGTGTCCAGTAAGGAAGCCACTAGTCAGCCGTGGCTTCTGTGAATGAAGAACTGAACGTTTTCTTTGCTGGCACCCTGTGATTACTGGTTACTGTACTATCAGCCCAACTCAACCATCGTATGCCTCTATATTCAAGTTATTTATTTATTTATTTATTTATTTTTGCGGTATGCGCAGCTCTCACTGTCGCGGCCTCTCCTGTTGCGGAGCACAGGCTCCAGCCACGCAGGCTCAGCGGCCATGGCTCACAGGCCCAGCCGCTCCGCAGCATGTGGGATCTTCCCGGACCGGGGCATGAACCCGTGTCCCCTGCATCGCCAGGCGGACTCTCAACCACTGCTCCACCAGGGAAGCCCTCATTTTTTTTTTTTTTTTTTTTTTGTGGTATGCGGGCTTCTCTGTTGTGGCCTCTCCCATTGCAGAGCACAGGCTCCGGACGCACAGGCTCAGCAGCCATGGCTCACGGGCCCAGCCACTCCACGGCATGTGGGATCCTCCAGGACCAGGGCACGAACCCGTGTCCCCTGCATCGTCAGGCAGACTCTCAACCACTACGCCACCAGGGAAGCCCCCCTCAAGTTATTTTTATAGGAATGAAGAATATCAAATTATTTCTCAATTGTATATATTTGGTTTTTTCTATAGAGGAAGAGGACAATAAAGTATTATCAACTGTTATTTGTATAAGTTTGTAAATTTTTTTAAGAAAGGACTTCAGAAAACAAGGCAGAGAATACATAGAACAATGACTACTTCCAAATAATTTAAATAGAATCAAGCTTTGATTACAGGCTTGGTCAAATCAATGCTAAACAGCTTCTCTAAGAAAAGTATTCAATGGATTTATCTACTTTGTTTTTCACTAACTTGTCAAATAAACTTTTTAATCTTTATTTTTAATTATAAAAGACACAGTGCACAAACTCAAATAATCCCCAGGTGTATAATGTAAAAAGGAGACGTCCACCACACCATAACTACCAAACTTCCCATCCCCTAAGATAACTGCTGCTAAAAATTTAGAGAATCTCTCCTGATATTTTTTGAGCACATTTAGAAATCAAAAGCCTTTTCAGGTTCAAATGATGGCTTTGAATTTTCGTTAGGTATGAACAGTGTGGGAATTCACATTATTGCAGCAAATATCAGGTGTGAATTTACTGAAAATTGTTTTGAGATGTTACTTGGGGATAATAATAGCCAAAAAACGTTGGAAAATGAAAAGGTTATTTTTGAGGGAGTATGATTAGAAGAAAAATCATGGAATGATGCTAAAAGAGATATAAAGCACCATGGAAATTAAAAGGTAGACCACTTTACAGAACAAAATTTGAGATATGGAAAGATCATTTTTAAAAATATTTAAGACTTTGTAACAAAATCCAAACTGTTCCCATGATTTCATCCTTTGACGTCATGTCTATTTCTCAGGCTTTTCTCAAGCTCTAAAGCACTGGCTAAGTGCTTACAGCAGAGGTCACACATGGATGGCTTGGCTTTTGTGTCTTGCCGTGTTTGCAAATTTTTTATTTACGCTGTAGTTGCCAACTAACATAACCCATATGTCTGCGGACTGAACGTAATTCATGTACGTGTGGATTATATATACATACACTTATGGTCCCTAAATACAAAAGTATTAATTTCTTTCCTTGAAAATCAGAAAACTGGCAATGCCTTGCCAAATTCCCACGTGCCAACAATCCAGACAGGGCCCAGCAGTAGTTCTCCCTGTCGCCCTAATCCTCACCAGTCTGGTCTTAGACCTACCCCTGCCTGACCTTGCAGACCCCTGCCTCAACCTCCTTGTGTGTCACTCTCTCAACATGTTAAGGACATGTTATGCTGCAACTCCTAGAGCATAACATGAAACCTGTTTAGTTTTCATCTGGACTAGGGATCAGGAAACCTGGGTTTCGTTTGTGTCTTATTCACTGTGGATAGGTAAGGGTGGTTAAGCTGTCCCATGTCCCTTATCAAATGGGAAAAATACTGTTTCCGGTCAGAGCAATTTGAGGAGATGTAGATTCTATGGAAAATGGAAATACTGTTTGTAATTTAGTTTGAACATTGGAACGTGTGTGTTTTGGACCTTAATTTGATCTGGTTTGCATGCCCGCTATTCATCTGATAATGGATGATTGTCATCTGTTAATAATCTGATCGTTGCCCTACTCGCATGTCGTTACGCACAACAGCAGGAACGACCCTGGCTATCCTGGCACTTCCAGCATGGACTTGACCACACTAACCAATTCATGAAACTCCGTGTTCTGGAAATGGCCACGGTCAGTGAATCTGTACAATTTGGCTTCCAACCCGTTGGCCACTTCTTGTTGTTCCTTCCAAGGAAGGAAAGGATCGTCGGTGGAGCCAAACTGCACAATGTGAGGGCAGTTGGCTTTGATCTTCTCCCACTGCCAGGGGCGGCTGAAGTATCCTATGAGAAGAACACACAACCTCTCAGTGTCATGGATACTTTCCATTCTCACCAATCTAGCGAGGACCGTGGCAGAGACTCAGAGAATCAGAGCCCAAGTGTTGAGTCAGAAGCCCTTCTTCAGTTTTCAGATCCGTAGGGCTTGATACCATAGCTACTGGTGAAGGGGGGAGGATAGGGCTCAGGGGTTCAGTTCTAGACTACGGGTTAGATGGTGGTTCACTGCCCTCTCTAAGTGCCTAACTTATACCTAAAGATGGGTGGTAAATATTCCTCATGTGCTGTTAGATTTCGTGTTAGTCTGTTGGAAGACAGTGCTGTTTTACTACCTGAGTGTGCAGCCCCGTGGCTACAGGAAGGGCTCTTCCGGTTCCTGCCTTCAGACTTACCGCTTGCCCGTTCGTTGTCATCCCCCAGGTCAGACGTGTACGCAGACACTAACACGATAGCACACACCCGGTGGGTCTCTGCGTACCTGGAGCGAGAGGAATGGTGTAGCTGATGTTTAATGTTAAATCTGGTCCCAGAAAGTCAGTAAGCCACCCAAAACTCATTTGATTTAGCTTACAGAAAGCACATGCTATAGGCTGCTGAGGTTAGTAGGAAAAAGAGCAAGGAAAATGCAGAAATATGAGCCCGGTGGTTAATCACCTCACCTGGGCTACCTGAGTTTCTACTCTGTTTTCAAGGTACTGCAAACCTCTTCCATAATTCTTTCTGAATAAACATAAAAAGTGTAATCATTCCCTTTGATGTGTGCATTCATCGGCAATTACTTGGTTGGTTAACATGTGGATTCCCAGGCTCAGCCCAGAGCATCTGATTCAGAGGATTGTGAGTGAGGCAAAGGAATCTGCATTCTAAGGCGTGACACCTCCCCAACCCAGGTGACAGATGCAAGTGGTCTGTGACTGTACCATCCCAGAACTGTGCCTCTCTCACACACGCTTGTTTGTGTTGTCTTACCTCTGTCCCCCCAAGGGCATCCCTCAAGGGCAGGTCTGAGCCTTCTCGATTTTTGTGACCCTGTTCCCTAGAACAGTGCCCGGCAAACAGACACTCAGCTAACTGTAGACAGTTCCCTCACTGAGCAAAGGCCAGGGCTAAGGAAGGACCTAGAAAGGTAAGAGCTCTAGGAGGCCTTGGTGCCAGGCAAGATTTAGGGTTGGTATTTTGTTCTCGTGCCTAAACTTTTCCCCCAATCTTTTGCTTTGAAAAATGTCAAACTTACCGAAAAGTGAGAACAACAAGCACCCAAGATTCATTAATTTTGCTACAGTTCACCCCTAAATACTTTAGCACGTATCCCCTAAGAACACGGCTGTGCTCTTATGTAACGACAGTATCATTCTTACACCTAATACATTTAGCACCAAGACAGTAACATTACCTGTATTCATTTTTCCCTAGTTGTACCAAACTGTTCTTTAAAACATCTTTTCAATCCTAGATCTGGTCAAAGATCACGCGTTTGGTTTCATGACTCTTCAATCACTTTTAAATTTGTTTTAAATGAGACTGACGACTTTTAAGAATTTTAGGCCCATTTTCTTGTACGTTATCCCCTAAACTGACCTTGTTTCCTCATGATTAGGCTGAGGTGAAACACTTTTGGCAAGACCATTACGTAGGCAATGTTGTGTCCTTCCCACTCCTCCACAACGATGGGCACACGATGCCAGTTTGTCCCTTTACTGCTGAGACTGTCAGATTCCCTAGGGTGATACCCCTCAGATCCCTCCACTGTAGAGACAAAATTCCACCTTGTGACTAATAAGTAACTGTGGGGTAGTCCTCTGTATCCTGTTCCCCTATGATCTTAGGCCCCATGGCTTTAGAATCTGGTTTTCTCCTTGCCTACCTTAACTTTAGAAGTTAATTTTTAGAAGGTTCCTGACAATCCTACAATAAATTTCAGGAGTCTTTAAAAGAAGCCACATTGTTATTAGCCAGCGGCCTGAGAAAAATTCAGTTGGCCTTGGGTTAGCACAGATTTCAACATAAAGAGCTTTCTTCATTTTCCAGACAACCCCTGGCAGCTTATAAACACTATGTACCACAATTCTGTAGGTCCACATAGGAAAGCATTATTCTGGTAGCTTCCACAGGTGTGGCTGAAAGGTTATGGAACCTGGCAAGATTTCTCTGACAATCGATTCACGTGACATCCTGAGGGGCTGCTGGGAACAAGAAGCCACACAAAAAACATAATCCTGGGACTTCCCTGGTGGCACAGTGGTTAAGAATCCACTTGCCAATGCAGGGGACACAGGTTCGAGCCCTGGTCCGGGAAGATCCCACACGCCCCAGAGCAACTAAGCCTGTGTGCCACAACTACTGAGCCCAAGTGCCACAACTACTGAAGACCACGCACCACAACTACTGAAGCCCGCGTGCCCAGAGCCCGTGCTCTGCAACAAGAGAAGCCACTGCAATGAGAAGCCCGCGCACCGCTATGAAGACCCAACGCAGCCAAAAATTAATTAATTAATTAAAAAAAAAACAACAACATAATCCTTTGTCATCTAGCCTCGCAAATACAGAGGAAACCCAACCCTAACAGGCTATTCAGCCAGCTCCATCCTTACACTCCAGGCCTTATAAGCCTGCAGGGTGACGTTCTAATGGGGAGCAGCAGGGAGGCACCCATGACCCCTGGGGGCGGGGGCTGGGGCTGGCCGGGGGGAGGGGAGTGGAGGGCAGTGCGGGTAACAGCCTCCACCCTCCAACGGGGAGTTATCAGCGCCTACCATATGCCAGACACTCTGCCAAGCACCGGGGTTTCGTGTCAGAGTGAACAAAGCCCCACCCTCATGAAGCTTATATTCGACTGGCGGGAGACAGACAAGAAATGAATAGGATGTCAGGTGGTGAAAAGTGCTACAGATAATAAGGGGGGTCATAAGATACAAAGGGGGTAGGATTCGGTGGGGTGAGGCTGCTGTTTCATGTGGAGTGATTGCAGAAGGCCGCACTGAAAGGGGACGTGGAGCAGAGACATAGAGAGGAGAAGGCCATGCAGGTGTCTGGGGACAGAGTCCAGGTAGAACAGCGGCAAGCACAGGCCTAAGGAAGGCACAAGCTTGGCGTGTTCAAGGAACTACACTGATGTCTGTAAACCAGGCTGGGGGCAGCGAAGGGGAGACAGCAGAGACGACATGGGGGGCGGGGGGCTTGAAGGCCAAGAAGTTCCTCTGAGGGTGACGGGAGCTGCTGGGGTTCGGAGGCACTTGTGTTTTAAAAGGGTCACTGTATCCCAGTAAGAGCAAAGTATCTTTTTAATCCACTAACCAAACCAGGAAGGAATTAGGACAGATCATGTTACTACTCACTGTCTCCACTGCAGTGTAAACTTAAGATGTGCACGAAGTATTTCCCAAGCAAGCTTGACTGGAGCCCACAGGGGTAGGGGGGGATGGTGACAATTCAATAAGGACCACACCTCATGGCTGCAATGGCCCCAGAACTGTGGCCTATGATGATAGTCTCCTCGTCACAGTGCAGCTCCGTCTCCATGAAGGGCAGCCAGATGCTCTCTCGAGCTGTGACTAAGGTTCAGGGGAAAGAAAGAGTCTGTCACTCAACAGGGACAGTCTCAGTCCAACGCTGCCCACCTTTCTAACAGAGGACCATTCAGCAAACCGCAGGACCACAATGGGGGATGGGGCTGTTTTAATAGGGCCAAAGTTTTTTTTGTTTGTTTTCTTTTTTTTGTTTTTTGCCTGAAAGACTCAAATCTGTAGTTTTGGTAAATAGTTTTGTTTTTATTTTTTAGCATTTTCTTGAAAGGAAATACTAAGAAAATAAAATATAACTCTGAAGTTTAATGTAAACTTTCCAACTTAAAAACAAAAATCCTCTTGACAATATTGTCTCTCAAGTTCATGTCCATATATATTCTTTCTTCCCAAAAAGGAAATTCCTGAGACAAGTCATAGGCACTCAGAACAAAAGTGGCCACGTTACATTTTCTAATATTAGAATCTCATAGAGATGCTGTAAGTTTTGTCATACCTCTGCCTCAAATGAAACACCCATAAATTTTGCCTGAAAAGATTTGACTTATAGAAGGGAAAATCCATTGCTTACAAAGTTGAAAATTAAATTCTTCTGAGCCCAGGTGCCCTTCTTGATCCTTACTAGAATTTTCTATCATGTTTTTTGGTTTGCACCCTCCTCCCCCAAATACTTGCCATCATTCACTCTGAGCTACGTATTCCCTTAGGCTTCTCTGCTAGGATATTCCTCTTCTCTACTGGAAAATGACAAGATCAAAACCCAACAAGAGGAGGCTTTTTAAAGACACATTTAAAAAACTTACTTGGGTCAGGCATGTTTTTAGCCAAACACTGGAAACCAGGTATCTACGATATGAGAGGGAGAAAAAAGGTATAATAAAGAGCTTAATTACAACTAATACTTTGCTAATAAGAAATGAGACAGCTGATATGAGCTTTATCAATTCAATAAGTAGCTGTTTATATCATGAAATGAAGTGGGGTAAGTGCTACAGGATTACATATGAATATAAAATCCCTCCTCATAAACTCCATCTGTCTGTAGTTCTCTATCTAGCCAGCTCTGCAGATCTCTTCATATGTGCAACTGCACATGTACATTTATCACCGCTGGCATATACATAGAAAGAGGGCATAACAGATTCTAGACAAACTGACCTGGAGCCAATCAGACTATACTCCAGGGAGTAGGTAAAATGTGGTACATAAACGTGGTACAGAAAGCTGGAGATCCAATCCTCTTGGACAGCTGCAGCCCTGACCTTTTGGTTTGTAGCTCTAGCCATGGCTCTCAGCCACAAGCCTGGAATTTTATTCTAGAGACCCACTCTAGAGCTCTAGAGGTTGGCAACTCAGGAAACAGCCTTATTGCCTAGTTGTGGAAGACCGTTTAAAAAAAAAATCAAGATGCACAAGACAGCCCAGAGTTAGATGCCATTTTTATAAAGCTCACAAAGAGGCCAAATTTAACAATATATTGCTTAAAGGATATACATAGGTTGAAAAGTACATTAATTTTTTAAATTGTTTTAAAAGCGAAACAAACTTTTAAAATTTCATACGGCAGGGAAACGGGATGGAGGGACATACAGGTGGCTCTGAAGGTATTCATAATGTTCCTAGATTTCAGTTTGGTGAGGGACCCTCAAGTATTGGTTATATTACACTTCATAATGTATGTATGTGTTACATACATCCTTTGTAAATATCAATATTGCATATTAAAATGTTTAAAAATCCGAGACAGGTGCTTCCCTGGTGGCGCAGTGGTTGACAGTCCGCCTGCCGATGCAGGGGACACGGGTTCGTGCCCCGGTCCGGGAAGATCCCACATGCCGCTGAGCGGCTGGGCCCGTGAGCCATAGCCTCTGAGCCTGCGCGTCCGGGGCCCGTGCTCCGCAGCGGGAGGGGCCACAACAGTGAGAGGCCCGTGTACCGTAAAAAATATATATATATATATCCGAGACAGAGAGCAGAGAAGACTGGTGTAGAATTATCTGGGAGTCCCATATCTGAACCTGCAGGCGATACAGGGAGCGGGCTCGGTCTCCAGTTTCTAGAGGTGGAGCTTATACTCCGAGCCCAGAGAGGAGCCCTGGCTGTTTCACCAGGCGAACTTCCTCCACTACTTGTAGAGTCTAAGAGGGGGTTCCCAGCAGGGCTCTGCACAAGGGGGTGGGAGCGGGGAGCCCTCCGGCCTCTCCCGCGCCAGCCCGACCTCCCAGTGCAGCGAGGTGCGTCTCCTACCTGCTCCAGCTCCCTCTTCACCCAGCTGTACCAGCCGTGGGTGGCCACATCCTCGCCCCCGTTCCCGGGTACGATCACCGCCTTGCAGGGCGCCGCCATGAATGCAGCCGACCTGAGGCGCTCAGAGCGCGTGCGCGACCGGGGAGCCTGCCCGTGGCATTCCGGGAACTGTAGTTCGGGGCGCCAAGAGCGCACCCACTGAGCTTCTGGTTCCCTACTGCACAGGGCAGCCGCAGACAAACCTTGCGGGTTTCCAGCAGCTGTGTAAGTCACCTTTTACTTGCCTCTTGCTGGCCCTTCCATTCCCCACCCCCTTTATTTGGGACAGACTGTGACATGCCCAGAATGTGTTATCTCTTACCTAGACTAACTGATACTTGTATAGAAAAGTATGTTTTAGTTTCAAAGAAGCAGAACACAACCCGTTTTCTTTGTTGAGGACTCCTGATTTCAAAATAGTTCTTAAGAGAATAGTCAATATCAGCCAATAACAGTCAATACCAGTGCGGCATGGCAAAAAAAACCCCAAAAAACAAAAAGAAAATTAGGACTCAAACACTAGTTCTTAAAAAAAAAAAAAAAAAGCGTTGCTGAAACCCTTCGGGGCATTTCTGGGTTTTGGGGGGGCATGAGCCACCCATTACCTTGCACAGCCCTTCAATAAACCTTTCTCTGCCCTAAACTCTGACGTTTCAATATTGTTTGTCCTTGCTCTGCATCAGGCACATGAACTTGTGTTCACTAGCGTATCTAGGGGTCCGTATATCCAAGACACTGAATGGTTCATCCTGGTTTTTGTACTGAATTCCTTTCAGCGTGTGTTGGAGGTCAGCGGCTGCAGTGGCTCATGACTTGATCCTTACAGAACTGGATGGCAGACAACATTCTTTGTTTTACACTCTATGTTTGTGCATCTGTATGCCTTCATGGCTGTAATCGCAAAGGTCTTCACCTCTTGTAAGAGTATGAAATGGTTTACTAACTTTAGAGTTCTAACGAATTCGATTATTACATCTTTTAAAGAAGCTTTGTTCTCATTGCCTCTTGCCATATTAATTATTTTAAGCTGGTTATTTTCTAAGAAACGGCAGATGTGGAAAAAACTCTTAGCCAAGTAGGAATTATCCTTTTGTAAGACACATTTACATTTGTAAGGGAAGTCTCCATTTGTAGGTTTTCTCCCTCTCTGTACTAGAAAGAGGATGGCCACATCTCTATAAAGTTACCAGTGGAGAAGGCAGTGACTTAAATCTGCTCAACAACCTTACCCTTGTTTACTGCCCTTTTCCTGGTGACTTCCCATAACTGACTCCCCACCCTCAATATCCTCTTTTGTCTTCAGCTGAGGATCGTTTTTAAGGTGAGGACTTGAAACATTTTAGCAAGTTACTCATTTTCCCTAGGTGTCTCCCATGTATACATGTTACTAAATTTCTATTTCATTTTCTCCCGTTAATCTGTCTCATGTCGATCTAATTCTTAGGCCAGCCAGAAGAACCTAGAAGGAAGGAGGAAATTTTCTTCCTTCCCAATGCCTATCAAGATAACTACACAGTCACATAAATCAACTATTCCTAAAATTCACTATTCCTAAAATAAGGAAATTAAACTTCTAATACATTAACGTGGTAGATTTAAAAAAATCCTTCTTACAGTAATTTCTAGTACTAGGAATCCAGGTTCAAATAAGTCAAGCAAATTTTTGGCAAATGATATCTTCTTAATGTTTGGTTAAAAAAACCCCAGCTATGTCTTTCTGTAAAAGAGAAGAATAAATCTGACTCCACGTTGGATCTGTTTCTTTTACTTTAACCTTTGTATTCTATTGCTTTTGTTCAAGTTAATCACTAAAGGGATGTTGCCTACAGCTTAAAGTATACATAATGGCCAAACTGGAGGAATTCTGCCTCCCACGCCTGAGTGTTAAGCTAAAATACCTTTGTTTAGCTCACAGGAAACATCCTGACCAGGCCCCCCTGTGAATGGATGCAGGAAAAAAAGAAATTAACACATCCCCTCCTGAGTCTGGCTGGAACTGAGGCAGGAGGTAGATGGGCCCCAGGCTGAACAGTTTCTCCCCTGCGGACAGAAACTCCATAATAGCAGAAACTCCATAAAAGCAGGATGATGGAGGAGGCTGGGCCCTGCCCAGATAAGGGATAAAAGACCACATATTCCTCATTCTCAAAGTCAAGGAGACCTCCCCGACTGCACATGTGCAGAAAGGCTCCTTGGAGGTCAAAAAGGGAGGGGGTGCCACCTCCTAGTATGTGACGCCAACTACCCATAGGCCTTTTCACTACTATCCATCTTGGCTAAGAGATGCGCACCCACACAGGGGAGAACCCTGAGATATACCAAATTCGGACTCAGAACCAGGCGAAACAAGATGATTGGTTAGAGGAAACCATGAAGAAATGCCCCATAAAAGTGATTCAGACTGCCACGAGGGCGTGACTCTCTCTCTGAGCCCGCCCGTGTGGCTCTCCACACGTACTGTACCCTTTTCCCTCTTAATAAACACTTTACTTGCTTCACTACTTTCCGTCTCTATGTAGAAGTCCATTTCTACACAGCTGATGGGCCGGGGCCTTGTCACTGACCACTGGTCCCTGGTGGTCTGGTGGCTGGGATTCAGTGCTCTCATTGCTGCGGCCATACCTCAGTCTCTGGCTGGGAACCGAAAAAATCCTGCTTTAAGCCGCTGCAGGCCGAGGCCACCCGAGGTCAGAACCAGACTCCTGGGTCTGCGACCTTCCGAATAAAGTCGCTAGTCCTTTCCCCAACTCATCTCTCAATTGGCCTGTTGTGCGGCAAGCAGCACCAGCTTGGACTTGGTAACATTTTCTCACTGTGAAGTATGATACAAATGTGTATTGTATCTTAATTGAGTATCTTTACTGAGGGAATAATTGATTTGAACTTCCTGAACTTACACCAGTTTAAGTATTAAAAAACCTACTATTACTCTTACATAATGCTTTAGATACACGAAAAGTGTAAACTTGTTCAATAAAACTGAACCATTATTCGACGAATTTTTATATTAACAGCAATTAATTTCGTAGCACATCGACCTAAAACTAACTTCTATGATTTGTTAGTCACTTAAAACTTTGCACTAATATTAAATTGAGCTAATTAATTCTTGGACGCCTTGATATGCTTTAAGCATACTTTTAAGTTTATATAATTTTGCTTATTTTTATATGCTACAGACGGGCTATATCTCTGGGTCAGATTAATAAACGTGCTCGGTTTTGCCACTTATAAGAAGGGGTAAAACGGCCATGGTGGCTGTAGAAAGCCGTGCTCTATGCAGTTTGGTGTTTTGTTAGTCTCTTAAAATGTTTGACTACGACAGTTCCCAATTATTCACCTTCTCATGGAAGGGATCGAGAGGGATTAGCCTGTGCACTAACGCCAGCCTCCGCAGAGAGCCGGAAGGCACCTGTGCGCGAACGAGGGGCGAACGAGGGAAGAAAACCCTGCAAGGTGAGGAAGAATAACTAGACCTGTTTAACTGACAGGACTCCTGCGCGCATGCGTCCCCACGCTCAAGGCTCACGCTCCCTTAGCCTCGCCCCTTTCTGCGCGCCGACACCTCCTTCCGGCCAGCTTCTGTTTCCTCCGCGAGGAGCCCCGCCCTCTTCCGGGGCCACACATCAACGTTCTCGCTTCCCGGTAACTAAGGCGAAGAGAGGGACTTCCCACTGAAGCGAGCGGGCGTCTTATTGGAGTAGGGCGAGCTCCTGAGGCGCGCTGGCTGCGCCTAGGAAACAGTTCCCTAGGCGCCGGTGTTTCGTGAAGCAGAAAGGTTTAGAGGTGAACGTGGAGAAACGTGTATTCTGAGTAATTGTGATTTTGAAGAGCCAACCACGTCTGTCTTGCCCTGTTCCAAGATGGCGGCGCAGCCTTTCTAAGTGTCTTGCTTCCGCTCGCCCGCCGGGGAGGCGCTCTTTGATTGGCCAGCGGACGGCGCCGTGGCGTGACGCACAGGGCGCTAACCAATGGGCTTAGGGCTGAGCTGGACTTGGCGGTGGGAACTGGAGCCCGGTTCTTGCAGCGGTGGGTGCGTACGGCTGCGGCCAGGTGAGCGGCTCCGGCCAGGTGAGTGGGGAGCACAGGTTATGAGAGGCCGAGGGCAGGGACCGGAGTCTCTGCTAGGGGCAGGTGGGTTGCTCCTGGGGCGAGGCCTTTTCCCGGCGGTCAGAGGAGCTGAAGGGCCCGAAGACCCAGGGGTCTGCTGAGAGTGACGTGGTCCCAGCCAGGTGGGGCGGCCGGCTGGCCGGATTCTGGCGCAGGATCCCTCGGAGTCGCGGGGGACAGAAGGACCCAACGTCCAGTTTACAGTTGAGGAACTCGAGATTCTGGTTAAATGACTTACGCTTCGTGACAGAGCCGGAGCTAGAACCCAGGTCTTCGGACTCCCTTTAAGGATTAAACCTTGCTTTACCTTAGTTGTGTCCTGAAAAGTCATACCTTAAGGTGGAATGAATGGTACAGATTTTTTTTTTTTGGCAGATACGTCTACAGGATCTTTACAGTTTTACTTTTTCATTCATTCAGCTGTTAACCTATTCTGAAAGCCTTCCCTTTTGAAAATATGGTGTTAGTGGTAGACCTGTCTCTAGAAAAATGCCCCTTGGCTCATGCACACAATTTTGCATACAGTTTCAGAGGACTTATTGACCCTGTGAAGTCCCCTGTTGGCTATGTGCCCAGAGTTAAGAATCTGTGCTCTGGAGGGAGTGAGCGGAAGAGGCAGTTGGAAATGGAGAGCGCAGGTTTTAATATGTGGATGCCTGGGGACATGGGATGGAGATAGTGCCTTTTAATAATGATCTGTTTTGAGAAGGAAAACAGCCACTTAATGAAGTCTGCCGAGGTGCTTGCTGAGAATTGGGATGTTAGAACTTGCTTTCATTCCCACCTGAATTACCCTTTATTAGCCAGGAAGCTGCAGAAGTGTTTTCTGTGTACACAGAACTAGTTTCCCGCTTTGGCCAGAGATAAAATAGATGCCTTAGAGTTTCAGTTGGAACAAACATTTGGAATTTTTGTGGTCCGCGTTGTGTGTAATAGAGTAATTCATTTGCATTTATAGCCCTGTGTTGTTCCCTTAGTCCAAATTAACAGTATGGCACTTCTCAAAATAGCTTGGAGACAGTCATTATTCAGCATTGCATAAGTGAGCATTAGAGGCCACTTATATAATAGAGTCTTTTTTTAAAAAAATTATTTATTTCTTTTTGGCTGCGTTGGGTCTTTGTTGCTGCCCACCGGCTTTCTCTAGTTGCGGTGAGCGTGGGCTACTCTTCGTCGCTGTGTGTGAGCTTCTTGTTGCTTTGGCTTCTCTTGTGGTGGCTTCTCTTGTTGCGGAGCACGGGCTCTAGGTACGTGAGCTTCAGCAGTTGTGGCACGCGGGCTCAGTAGTTGTGGCTCACGGGCTTAGTTGCTCTGCGGCATGTGGGATCTTCCCAGACCAGGGCTTGAACCCGTGTCCCCTGCATTGGCAGGCAGATTCTTTTTTTTTAAATATTTATTTATTTATTTTTGCTGTGTTGGGTCTTCTTTTAAATGCGTGGGCTTTCTCTAACTGCGGCAAGTGGGGGCCACTCCTCATCGCGGTGCGCGGGCCTCTCACTATCGCGGCCTCTTGTTGCAGAGCACAGGATCCAGATGCGCAGGCTCAGTAATTGTGGCTCACGGGGCTAGTTGCTCCGCAGCATGTGGGATCTTCCCAGACCGGGGCACGAACCCGTGTCCCCTGCATTGGCAGGCAGATTCTCAACCACTGCGCCACCAGGGAAGCCCAAGGCAGGCAGATTCTTAACCACTGAGCCACCAGGGAAGCCCTATAATAGATTCCTTAATTTGTCATTTTTCCCATTGTTCTCAAGAGTTTTGTTCCCTTGAACCCTAATAGCTGAAGTGTGTGTTAGCCTAGATTTTAGTATGTAAACAGGATGGAGTTGGCATTATCTGGGTTTGAAAAATGTACTTAGTCTGAATGGCTGTTTCATTAACTGGAATCTTCCAAGGCATGAGCATAAGTGACTGTGGTGAGGGGACAGGAGCTGGTGAGGAACTCACTTAGCATAATAGCAAGTGTGCCTTTGTAATTTTGGTGATCCTAAGTAGAAGTACCTTGGCTAAGAACTGGTAGCTGTTCTTGTTGTGGATAGGATTCGCACTTCAGTATCCAGTTCTTTTCTCCATAATAACGGAAGGAGGGAAAGGGCACAAAACCAAGATCGCTTGGAATGTAAATTATAATACAGTATTTACTCGAATAGAGCAAGGAGGAAAGGGGGTCAGGGAGGAAGGTAGCTGGATGCTGAAACAGGGTTTGAGGCTTAACCCTTGAGCACGGGGCTGGAATTGGCTTGGCTGAGATGATATGTGATCTAAGAGGAGATTTAAATTACTATTATTCACCTACATGCAGCTTAGAGATGACCAAATGATTGTAAACCTTCCGCCCCTTTTATTTTTTTAAGGGCTAGAAAGGAGGGTTGAGAAAGGAATGGGAGAGGTAGCTGTGAAGTTACTTGGCTCTGGGGGGTCAGAGAGAAGTGAGATGTTGTCATTCTCCAGTGACAGGTTCTTCCAGACTAAGTGTTTAAGAAACGTGGTGTTAGGTGGTCATCTTTTTTTGAAGTTCAGTTGAGAATTTCACATACGATTAAACTTTATCTTTAGTGTTTTTTTTTTTTTAGACAATGGCAACATACCTGGAATTCATTCAGCAGAATGAAGAACGCGATGGCGTGCGTTTTAGTTGGAATGTGTGGCCTTCCAGCCGTCTCGAGGCGACAAGAATGGTTGTTCCCCTGGCTTGTATCCTTACTCCTTTGAAAGAACGGCCAGACCTGCCCCCTGTACAGTATGAACCAGTACTTTGCAGTAGGCCAACTTGCAAAGCCATTCTCAATCCACTTTGGTATGAATTCTTTTAAAAACTAGCAAAAATGATGAATACAGTAAATTATGACTTTCCTGTGATTCTCCTAAAAGTGACTCAGTTGGCAAAGATGTCAAATTTGAGATGAGTAGTAAATGGTGAGAGTCTTAGGTGATGAATGCTTGTGGAAATCTCCCTGGCCTTATATTCTACGTAGAATTAGAACTTATGGGAATGAGGTGGAGGTAGAGGGAAAGGATTTATAATTTTTTGTTTTTCTGATTTTCAGTTTGCTTTTGCCTTAACTGTTGATTTTATTGGTGCCTTTCAAAGCATTTTCCAAAAAATATCCAAAAGCTTTAGAGAGTTTTATTGTACCTACCTGGTATGGTGATGCTGTATGGCAGGAAGAGGTAATAGGCAGAAGAAATTTGAACTCTTGATGATTTTATTGTTAAGTGGAACTTTTTTTTTTTTGGCGGTATGTGGGCCTCTCACTGTTGGGGCCTTTCCTGTTGCGGAGCACAGGCTCCGGGCGCGCAGGCTCAGCGGCCATGGCTCATGGGCCCAGCCGCTCTGCGGCACGTGGGATCCTCCCAGACCAGGGCACGAACCCGTGTCCCCCCTGCGTCGGCAGGCGGACTCTCAACCACTGTGCCACCAGGGAAGCCCTAAGTGTAACTTTTTTGTGCCTGAAATGGTGACCTATGATAGCTCTCTTAAATGTGGGCACTCTTTGAAAGAATTTTTAAGCAAGTGAAGAGTGTCATAAATAATCTTTAAAAGATAAAATTTTTATATGAGGGAACATTTTTTACTTCATTCTCCTTGCTCTTACTTGGTGTACCCATGTATAAGATGCTGCTGCTCTTTTAAAATAATAGCTGATCGTTAATTTTCTAAATGTAGAAAGGGGGGGAAGCAACTATAAAGCATTATCTTGAACCAGTTCTAGGAAGTGTATCAACCCAGAAGCATTCTGCTCAACTTCTTCAAGTGAACTAAGTGTGGTTAAAGTCTGAGTTGTTTTTCCTGTGTGTTAAATGTCCTTTTAGTATTAAAATTTCATAGTTTCATATATTTGAACAATAAAGACATTAGAAAAATCATAAAGAGTATGTTTAGATAACAGGGCAAAAGGAAATAACCTATAATTTTTATAACTCATGAATTTCTAAATATTATCTAGGGAATCAGAAAAGAGCAAAAAGGATTTAGTAGTTGCTCATTGTTGCTGCTTGAAGGAGCCTTTCGGAGCACTCAGCAGCCAGAACTCTAGCTGCAGAGAATGTGTTGCATACCTTCATCCATTGAGGCACCCACACATGAACACACATCCGTGTGATTTACTGAACAAGAAGTTTACAGTTAAATGCTTTCTACCTTAAAAATGAAAACGGTATCTGGTTGTAATATTTATTTTTCTCACAGTCAGGTTGATTATCGAGCAAAGCTTTGGGCTTGTAATTTCTGTTTCCAAAGAAATCAGGTATGTGAACTGTAATTATTTTACAAGTATTTCCTGTGTTTCACTTTAGTTGTCCTACTCTGAAAAAAATTAAGTGAGGTTGACTTTGTGTCTGCCCTGGCACAGGGCACCTGTCAAGGTAATATTTCTTAAGCCTAATATTGAATGTTGAACATATGTGATTTTCGTTTTGAATGGTCATTCAGTTTCATTATATGAGTCTTTGTCTTTGCTGTGGAGGGGACATAGATTTCCTTTTTTTTTAAATAGGTTTTCTGTAAGCACTGAGTATGTTACCCTAGAAAACAGATAAGGTGTTTATATTACATTTGATTTCAGTTTATTCTAATTGGATAGTGTACATTACAGGATTTTCATTTTCGATCTTTCTAACTTTTAGGGTCAAGTTGATCTTGTTTTAATTTAAACATTTTTAACTACTAGACTAGGAGCTCACAAATGATGAGAGAGACTTTTCTTTGAAATGAACTATGCCTGTGGAGGAAATGTTCAAAAAGTGGGTTATGGTGATTATTGCACAATTCTGTGCATTTACTAAAAATCATTGAATTGTACATTTAAAATGGGTGAATTTTATGGTATATAAACTATACCTCAATAAAGCTGTTAGAAAATAATTATGCCCAACATAATATATAGTGCTCTAGCAGATCTTAGGATATTAATAACATCCACTTGTTTATTCTTACATTTGATCATAATTGATTAACAGTCTCATTCTCAGATAGCTCACACTGAGTCCAGTGGTGAAGAGACCAGTGTGCAGTTGATGACTTTTAAGTATAGTCTTGGGAATTAGAAGCAGATACCGTACAAGATTTGTCTCCCTGGGCGATTCAGAGTGTATGCAGATCTTAAAAACATTCCTACGCCCTGTTATATTCAGAATTGATGTCTGTTTAATGTAATTTATTGTTAAAATTATAAGGCATCTAAAGACAATGTCAACAGAGTAAAAGTCCATCCCATAGAATGGGTGAAAATATTTGCAAATCATGTGTCTAATAAGGGATTGATATTCAGAATATATAGAGAACTCCTAATACTCAACAGCAACAGGAAAGCCCAACTCAGAAATGGACAAAGGACTTGAATAGATATTTCTCCAAAGACGATAGACAGATGGCCACTAAGCACATAAAAAGATACTCATCGTCACTAATTATTAGTGATGTTTAGCAAATGGTCCAGCATTCCCACTTCTGGATATATACCCAAAAGAACTGAAAGTAGGCTCTTGAAGAGATACTTAAACACTCATGTTCCTAGCAGTATTATTCATTAGTGATGTTAACCAAATAGTCCAGCATTCCCACTTCTGGATGTATACCCAAAAGAACTGAAAGTAGGGTCTTGAAGAGATACTTAAACACTCATGTTCCTAGCAGTATTATTCATTAGTGATGTTAACCAAATAGTCCAGCATTCCCACTTCTGGATGTATACCCAAAAGAACTGAAAGCAGGGTCTTGAAGAGATACTTACTCATGTTCATAGCAGTATTATTCACAATAGCTAAAACATAGCAACTGATCCGAGTGTCTGCTGATGGGTGAATGGATAAGCAAATGTGGTCTGTATGTTCAATGCAATATTAATAGCCTTAAAATGCAAGGTGTTCTGACTTATGCAACGTGATCGAACCTTAATGATATTAATTGAGTGAAATAAGCCAGTCACAAAAGACAAATACGGTATGATCCCCCTTGTATGAGGTACTTGGAGCAGTCAAATTCATAGAGAGAGAAGGTAGAGAGGTGGTTGCCAGGGGCAGGGTGGGGGTGATGGGGAGTTACTGTTTAACAGGTTCAGTTACTGTTTAACAGGTTTCAGTTTTTCAAGATGAAAAAAGTTCTGGAGATGGATGGTGGAAATGGGTGCACAACATTATGAGTGTATTTAAGACCACTGAACTGTACACTGAAAAAAGATTAAGATGGTAAAATTTACCACGATTTTTAAAGATTGAGGAAAAAAATCAATGTAAAAGCTACAAAATTAAAAGTTTGTAGAGAAAAAACAAAACACCTATGACATTATGTTAAGCACCAAAAAGCAGGTTGCAAAATTGTGTGTATAAGGTGATCTCAGCTGTGCTTAAGTAGAAAAAGTGTGGAAGGAAATACACCGAGATGTTGACAATAGCTGCCTCCAGGTGATAGGAGCACGGGGGGGTTTGTATCTTTTATCTTATATTTTTCTTGTACTTGCCAGTTTTTCTACAATTAACATGTATTACTTTATTGATAACAACTAGAGTAGTAAACCCAAATAAAAGCTTTAGTCTTCCATGTAGATTATTGATGAGACAGCTAAAATTTCAGCCCTTAATTTACAGGGCAACAATTTGGAAATGGTTTTTAATAGTGTGTGTTTTAATGATTTAGAAGTTACACGATAACCTAAAACTGCATTAAGAAAAAGTTCCAGTGTGATATAGCTATAGAAGAGGGTTATAGATTTTAAATTCTGATTAAAAAATGATTGATTGATAGATTGATTGATGCCCCAGGTCTTAGTTGCAGCATGCAGGATCTTTAGTTGCGGCATGAGAACCTTTAGTTGCGGCATGCATGCAGGATCTTGTTCCCCGATCAGGGATTGAACCTGGGCCCCCTGCATTGGACCACCAGGGAAGTCCCTTAAATTCTGATTTTTGTATTTTAGTAACATGTTCTACATTTTGTGCTTTCAGAATTAATATGTGGTCATTAGCTATTTTTATAAATGGAAAATAAAAGGCATAATGTATCTTTCAGCCCTCATGAAGCATTGCTTTGTTTTCTTCTCTTCAGTTTCCTCCGGCTTATGCAGGCATATCTGAGGTGAATCAGCCTGCTGAATTGATGCCCCAGTTTTCTACAGTTGAGTACGTGATACAGGTAATTGTTTGCTGCGCATTTAAGGAGCAGTGTTAAATTGAGCTGCTTTTGAAATACTTTGTCTTCTGTGTCTCTTGCCTGTCTGGACGATTTAAAGCTGTGAGGCCTACAGGATCCTGAACATTAGGTCATGGTACGTGTGCACTTGATGGCATCGTTTTCCCGTCTCCATAGAAGGCTACCAGAAAGGTAGCACTGATTCAGTTCAAAACCCGCCCTCCACAGCCTTGTTCGTCTCAGTTGATGGTACCCCATCTTCTAGTTGTTCAGCTTAGAAGTCTTAGATTCATCCTTGACATCTCTCTTTTTCTCACATCCCATATCTAATCTGTTAGGAAATCCCTTGCAGTTGATATTTACAGTTGATCCAGAATCCAGCCACTTCTTTCTCCCCACAGCTCCTGTCCTGGGCCAGCCCCCGCCTCTCACTTGAGTTATTGGGGCAGTCTCTCAGCTCTTCGCCCTGACTTTACCCTTTTGCCCACTTATATTTTATTCTTCACCCAGCAGCCAGGGTAACCCTTTAAAACATCACATTAGGTCTGTGTTCAGAAACCTCCAGTGGCGAAAATGGCTCCCTTTTCACCTGGAGTAATAGACAGTCTTCAGAGTTCTGTGTGAGCTGGCCGTGTTACCCTTCTGACCTCAGCTTCTTTTAGGGTCCTCGTTCAGCCAAATGGGCCTCCTTGACTTTGCTCAAGCGTGCTGGGAACAGATGTGCCCCTGGGCCTTTGCTCTGGCTTTTCCTCAGGCTAGAGCTTTCTCCCCTGTATCTGTATTGCTCCCTCCCTCTCCTCCAGGTTTTTGCTCAAATGTTACTTTCTTAATAAGGCTGCCCTGACCTCCCGTTTAATGGTGGAGCCTCCCTGCCCCCCACCCCCATGCCCGGCGTTCACAATCCCTCCCCCTTTCTCTGTTCCGGAAAGTTAGCTCCTGAGACAGGCAGGGATCTCTAGCCTTTTGGTTCGCTGATGTATCGCAGGACCTGGAACAATGCCTGGCGTTCAAAAATGTGGAATAAATTGTTGGATATAAAGTAGTCTTTATGTCTAGTTTGTTTAGATAAAACTTGTCATTTAATGAAGTAAGTAGAGGTTTGTTTCAATGTTCTTATCCCTGACAGTCAGTATAAATAAAGACTTGTTACTTACATGACTTGTTTTGCTTTTTTTTTTGGCTGAGCCATGTGGCTTGGAGGATCTTAGATCTCCGACCAGGGATTGAACCTGGGCCCCGATAGTGAAAGCGTGGAGTCCTAACCAGTGGATCGCCAGGGAACTCCCTTGTTTTGCTTTAAAAAGAGCTGGTTATGTCTATTTGTATACTGATCATTGTGCTGTTTTTCTTTGCATAAAGCGAGGTGCTCAGTCGCCTCTGATCTTTCTCTACGTGGTGGACACATGCCTGGAAGAAGACGACCTCCAGGCACTCAAGGAATCCCTGCAGATGTCCCTGAGTCTCCTTCCTCCGGATGCGCTGGTGGGCTTGATTACGTTTGGGAGGATGGTGCAGGTCCATGAACTCAGCTGTGAGGGGATTTCCAAGAGTTATGTCTTCCGGGGGACGAAGGATTTAACTGCAAAGCAGATACAGGTTAGTGCCTTGCTTGTCCCCAAGCAGGACCAGGGATGTTTCTTAAAAATTCATTAAGAAAAAGGGAAAAAAATGTCATTCACTTGTAGTGTTAAGGGAAATGAGTCTTTCTGGTTTGTGTAGGACATGCTGGGCCTGACCAAGCCTGCCGTGCCCGTGCACCCAGCGCGCCCGGCACAGCCACAGGAGCACCCTTCCATTTCCAGCAGGTGAGCTTGGACGTGCACATGCACAGCGGCGGCTGTGGGCGGGAGGGAGGGATAGCAGGAGGGCTTTTGTTTTTTATTTTTAGAGGGGGAAAAAAGACTCAGCCTAACCAGTATTTAATGTTTAATAACAAACATGACAAGTCAGTGTACGTTTAAAATTTATAACTAAGTTAATATATAAATATATATATACACGTGGGGCAGATTTGCTCAAAATATTTTTCCTGTTAGACTTGTATCATCACAGAGATTTTGAGATCACTGTACGCAGTCATTCCCCTCTTATTAGATACATGGCTCTTGTCCTTTTTGATGCTTAAGTAAAGCTGGGGAAACTGAAAAGGCTTCTGTTGGGTGTCCTCTAACAAGCCTGAGATTGGCCTGCTGTGCTCCTAGGGCTGCCCAAGGCTGGGTTAACAGTCGGCAAACACGATAAGGTGCTTTGCTGACATGCCTGGCACAGCCTCTTCTCTAAGAAACTGGTGTTCCTCCCTGTATGACTCCCAAGGTTCAAGAGAAACGCAAATGGAGTCTTCAGAACGATGAAGATTGTCCATGTCCATGAACTTTACATGGACTGAGTTTATGTTAGCATGTCTTTAGGGATTTTTTGCTGCTTAAAATTTAATTAAACTGATTTGCTCCTATTTGAAATTGATTTTTTTTCCACGCTACATAAGCAGGTTGCTATATACTAGGCTTTAAATGACATTTCTGAATAAAATTGCTTTGAGTTTTTTGTGTTTGTAGTTAGAGACTTTTTTTTTTTTTTTTTTTTTTTTTTTTTGCTGTACGTGGGCCCCTTACTTTTGTGGCCTCTCCCGTTGCGGAGCACAGGCTCCAGACGCGCAGGCTCAGCAGCCATGGCTCACGGGCCCAGCTGCTCCGCAGCATGTGGGATCCTCCCGGACCGGGGCATGAACCCGTGTCCCCTGCATCGGCAGGCGGACTCTTAACCACTGCGCCACCAGGGAAGCCCTGTAGTTAGAGACAACTTTGAAGGAAAAAAAAAACTGCAAGTTTTTTGTACTCTGATACTTATTTTGAAGAGCAGTAACTATGTGTCATGCAGGCTGAAGACCAGAGTACTTTATTAAATCAGGCTTGACGTGTCCATTCAATATCATGCAGATTTCTGCAGCCCATTCACAAGATCGACATGAACCTCACTGATCTTCTTGGGGAGCTGCAGAGGGACCCATGGCCCGTACCTCAGGGGAAGAGACCGTTGCGATCCACTGGTGTTGCTTTGTCCATTGCTGTTGGCTTGTTGGAGGTAACTCAGAATTTACTGGGACCTGTCGGACCACACAAGCTTTCTCACAGAAGTTGTGTTTGTTGGCCTTGTCTGAAAAATCAGCTGTGACCGCAGTCAGCTGGCAATGTTAATTTATCAGAACGTGGTTCAGTGATTATTATTATCCACACTGAAGGAGCCCTTGGTGTTTTGAAAATACAAAAAATTTTCATGAGAAACACAAGGCCATTAGGGCACAGTAAATAAAAGTGCGCCAGACCCTCAGGTTGGAAGAGAGAAGCTGCTTCTCGGCAGCATCATCTGCGTTTTGCTGCAGTATCATCAGTAGTCACAACAGCTGAGGACAACTCACATTTGGAGCATTTCTGTGGGAAACATGCTTGGGGTGGGCTGTATGTTCCTAAAATGCTGCCACTTACTGCTTTAGGGCACTTTTCCAAACACGGGAGCCAGGATTATGCTGTTTATTGGGGGTCCCCCTACCCAAGGACCTGGCATGGTGGTTGGAGATGAACTAAAGGTTCCTATTCGTTCCTGGCACGATATTGAGAAAGATAACGCCCGCTTCATGAAAAAGGCAACCAAGGTAGGTGCTCCTGGCTCAAAGCTGTAAGTGTGGTCACCCAGGTGGGGTTTGGGCTGCCCTGGAGTGACAGCTGCTCTGCTGAGGCCATGCTTTGTGGTCATTGAGTACCTCTTGCTGAGATGACCTTCCAGATCTCGGCTGATGTTAAGTATCTGTCCCAGTTCTGAGACCTTGGTTAGAGTGGGTGGCCCTAAAACTGCTACAAGTGTTTTGAGACTGAAAACGGCAGTTTTATTTTATTTGGATGTTATGAGAAAAACTGCTCCATATTCCTCTCTTTGATCACATCCCTTTGGTGCGGTAAGGCACGCCTAGTGAGTGATGTTGCTGTTCCATAAAGATAATTTTTCTCTCTTTGCAGCACTATGAGATGCTTGCTAACCGAGCTGCTGCAAACGGTCACTGCATTGATATTTACGCTTGTGCCCTTGATCAGACTGGACTTCTAGAGATGAAGTGCTGCACAAACCTTACTGGGTATGTGGACAGTGAACCCCTGGGAAAAGTGAGAGTGCTTATTCTAAGGAATGAGACTTGAGTGATGGAACCGTGGGAATGGCCAAGGCTGGCTCAGATGAGCGTGCAGGTGGCTCTGGGCTGCAGTTTCGGTGCCTGGGGAGGGTGTGTGGGCCTCTTGGAGGAAGAAGCTGTGATCAGAAGGAGGTCAGGGTTCACTGTGAACTTGTCGTGTCAGAGTAACTTCATTTCTTAGAGTTGTTGCAGACACCAAGGCAGGAAAGCAAGCATGGAGTATGTGGCCTTCAGCACTTCCTTGTGAGAAGGGGGGAAATAGGCTGAATGCTAGAGCAATTAGGAGCCCCCTCACCTGGCTTAGTAACCGCACCTCATGACAGCTGGCACTCGCTCAGCCTGGAGGGTGCGGTGCAGGGCGGGCTGGGAGCCCAAGTCTTCAAAGCAGGATGGTGCCCAGCCAGCTGCCTTTGGGGCCCATGGGCACACTCGAGCCTCACCCCAGACCTCCTGAATCAGAGGCTGAGGATGCAGCCTGGTGGTGGGTTTTAACAAGCTCTCCGGGGATTCTGGTGAGAACCACCTATGGCACCACTAGTCTGAAGGTGCTGCAACATCAGAATCACCCGGGAACATTCCAAACTACTTTTGGTCTCTGGGTCTTGTTCCTAAAGTCGGATTTAATTAGCATGGTGCCTGGCCTGGGCATCAGCGTATTTAACGTCCCCGAGCATTTCTGACGTGGAGCAGAGTTTGAGAACCACTTGTGCGGCCCCTGTGTGCTCCAGGCATGCCTGAACACAGCGTCTGGAGAACCTGCATTTGTGTGCACGTCCCCTGGGATCTTGTTCACATGCAGCTGGAAAAGCAGTGGCAGAGAGCTGTGGGTGGGCCTGGGGTTCTGCATTTATAAGGAGCTCCCAGGTGGTGCTGCGGGTCCTCACTGAGTAAAGGGGACGGGGTAGAACCCTCGTCACCTGCAGCTGTCCTGGGGACCAGCAGGCGCATGAGGTGATAGAGGACCAGTGATGCTGGCCTGGCTGTGCCGCTGAGTTCACTTAATACGCTGGACTCCCCCCAGTGCCCTGCGGGAGTTCTTGTCTTGGAACATCACAGGAAAACTTCCATGTGTTTGTGAACACCCCTGAGCTTATACACCAGAGTTCACGTGTATGTGTCTCTCCTCTGTGGAGAGGGACCAGCACTTCCCTCACACTTTCAGTGAGGCCTTTGTCCCCTGAGTGACAGTATTTAGGGCACATCACCTGTTGCACAACTATAGTATCGGGGAAATGTGTGAACAGTGACACTGAAAAAAAAAAAGACTTAGAGGTTTCAGTTGATGGCTTGAAGTGAGCCAACCATTTGGGATGACTTCCAGCAAAGGCGAGGTGACCCTGGGCTGTGTTATGGGGTCCATTATCTTCAAGGAAGATCACAGTCTTGGTTTCCTTGGGACTAGTCACACCTCATCCAGATTATATCATTTATTTTTTTAAACTTTTAATTTTTGAAACAGTTAACAGATTCACAAAAAATTGCAAAAATAGTACAGTGAAGTCTGTCCATACTTTTCAAATAGCATCTCCCAGTGGTAGCATCTTACATAAATACAACACCATGTCAGAACCAGGAAACTGACTTGGTACAGCACAGTTAACTGTTGATACTTCACGGACCGTACTTGGCTCTCACCAGTCTGTACATGCACTCATTTTTAAAAATCTGTGTGCATGTCTAGTTCTTTGAAATTGTTATCCTCTCTATAGGTTTGTATAACCACCACAGTGATCAAGATACAGCACTGTTCTAAAGAATTCTATGTTTAATGTTTTAAAAATAGTGTCTTTCTTGAGTACAAATTGAACTGGCTGTTTTCCATTATCAGTAAGTGATCAGTAGCGCCTCTGTGGACATGCTTGCTCTTTTCTTCTTCTCTAAAATAATTGTTCATAAATAGCCAGGAAGCATCTGAGTGGCTTTGAGTCATCCTAAAGGTTCACTTTCTTTTTCCTTTTTTCTTTCCTAGAGGCCACATGGTGATGGGAGATTCTTTCAACACTTCTCTCTTCAAGCAGACATTCCAAAGAATTTTTAGTAAAGATTTTAATGGCAATTTCCGAATGGCATTTGGTGCTACGTTGGAAGTAAAGGTAGAATAGATTTCTAAAACCTTAATGAAAGGATAGTGTTCTTACCTACTTAGTAGTCATAGTTGGGGGAGTCTCACCCTCAGGACACGGGCATCTAAAGATAAGTTAAAAAGTTCCTAGCAAAATAATCCCAACAAAGTATATTCATTCTGTCCCTTTCCTTCTCAAGAGTGACGTGCATATTTATCAGTGTTTTAAACCATGAGATGTCTGCTCTCCCTGCAGGGAGAGCAGGCCTTACAAAGGTGGTGGGCTAAGTGCCCACCCAGCCACCGGTTTGTGTTTAGCGCCTGCCTGCAGACTAGCCAGGGCGCTCTAAAATGGGGCAGCATTGTGAGTTTGGCTTTTGTTTTTCCACATAGGGACTGATCGCTCTACACGCTTGATTCTGAGTCATTGAGAAAACATTCAAAGGGGCCATTAGAAAATATGATGGCAAATACTACTTTGCAAATTGGCAATGATCATTAAATCATCTATAGGTTAAACTTTAAACAGCATTGTCAGATGTTTGAGGTTTTTTTTAAAAAGATGAAGAAGGATGGCCTTTGCTGAAATGAATTCAGATTTAAAAGTCTGAGTATGTTGATGGCCTTGTCATTGTGTTGGAGTTCATAAATTAAGTATTTTTAAAGCAACACAAAACAGCATATTCCCTGATTGACATTTGTAACTAGTTACAACAGGTTTGTGGCACAGGAGAAGAATGTAGTATTGGTAGAATTGCTGTCTTCCGTGTGCACGATAATTTCAGAGTTGAGAAGGCAGAACATGCTGCTGCATCTTTGGAACAAAGATAACTCTATTTCTAAAGGAGGGTTTTATTAAAGTTTTAGTCAGTTCACAGCAGCCCTAGAGAAGCATGTACAAGCTTTTGCATGCTAGAATCCCTGTAGGATTTTCCCTTGGTGGAATAATAACCCTGCCGTTTTAGTTGTGTCCTTTGTGAGGGGGTGGTTCTTGGTGATTGTTAACTGTCTGCTCTTATGTAATTCTGCCACAGACCTCGCGGGAACTGAAGGTTGCCGGAGCCATTGGCCCTTGTGTGTCTCTGAACGTGAAAGGACCGTGTGTGTCAGAAAACGTAAGGAAAACTACTCCATCACCCTCACCTCCTGTGCCTGGGATTTGACCCCTTAGACGTGTCGGGGCTGGATGACCTTGCATTGTGTCACCTGTTGGCTTGTGTCTGTGGTGAGGGGAGAGGGGTAACTCACTGACGCCCATAGCCCTGAGGGGTAGTGTCATTTCTGTCTTTCCATCCATTGGTCTGAACAGTCAGAGAGGAGAAAGCTGAGGCTCAGAGAGGTTAAGTGTCTTGCTTAGGGTCAGAGATGACAATGGGGGAGCTAGGTATGGACCATGTTGCCCACCCGACTACCCTTTCTTGGGTGGCCGCGCCAGAGAGCTACCAGGCATTGCATTCTGTGCAGCACAGTCCTGCAGGGACAGACCTGTGTGCTTATTGCCCTTGTAAGGGCTCCCTCTGTCTCGCTTCGTAGAGACCATTTTGAGCTGGTTGGGCAGTGGGTGACACTGTGGCGCATGTAGACAGCGGTGTTCCTTGAGTGACAGATTTGAGTACATGGGACGAAGTTCAGCTCTCACTAGGTGGGGAGATGGCCTTGCTGGTGGCCCACTTCCTCTGATGACACTTGAGCTGCCAAGTGTACACTTTTGGTCCAGTGAGGCCTGTCCAGGGTGGGTCTGGGCTGGGTTATCACAGTCACGTCCTTCCCTCACCGTCTTCTTCAACGTGAGGCTGGATGGGAGAGTCGGTCGTGGGCTCAGGGTGCAGGTGTGGCCCTGACAAGGTGCTTCATGGCTCTGGGATCCAGCATCTCTGTCTGGGAAATGAAGGCAGTAATGGGACCTACTGTACAGCACTGTTGGGAGGACTCCACGAGCAGCCCAGGTGAGGCACTTAGAACAGTACCCAGGACGCCCACACTGGGTTTCACCTTTCCCATTGAAGTTTTTGTCCTCATCAGCAATGAACACTCGTTAGTGACTACTTAGAGTAAGTTTTTATTGAAGTTACCAGAGGCAGGCAGTTTGAGAGGATATTCCTGTTACCCTCCGGGTGAGGCAGGTTGTTTCCCAAGCCCCTGTGGTGAGTCCCTCGTTACCCCCATGTACTCAGGGACATGTACTCTTGTTTCTTGGCAGGGCTTTGGGAGGCTGCCCTGTTCCAGCATATTCTCCATAGACTTAATATCTGCCTAAGAAGGTATTATAACTTAGTACAGCTGTTCCAGGATCCAGTAGGTTTCAGCTGTGCAATTTTTGGATGGGGGGTGGAGGAGGCAAAGGAGAGGAAAGTACAGTTTTCAGACACACAGGGAAGTTTTGAGAAGAGCGTAATGAATCTGTATCCCCACCACATAGTCGGTAATCGTTGACATTTTGTCATAATTTCTCTGTCCTCGTTTTGGCCACATTTATGTTATCTACCTGATTTCATCTGTTTGCCATATTCTTTTATCATGTCAATATTTTGCCTTTGAAAGCAATTGCAGACATCTTGACACTTAGTCTGTCAGTGTTGTGGTGTGCATCTTCTGAAGACAAGGGTCTTCTACGTTATTCTCAAACCCGAGAAAACTGATTTTTCCTAGTATCATCTAACATATAGTCATATTCTTTCCCTAATTTCTCTCCAGATGCCCTTTGCAGCTGTTTTTCCTCTCTAACCACTATTATATTTGATAATACATATCCTTAGTCTTTTAAAATGTAGGATGGTCTTCCTGTCATTTTATTTAGGCTTTTTTGCTTGTTTTGTTTTGTTTGATGATGTTGGTCTGTTGAAGAGACAGTGCCAAGTGCCAGGAGTCTCCTGTAATTGAGTGTCTCCGTATGTTTGTTTCCTTGTCTGACTTGTTTTCTGTCCTCACTGTATTTGCTGTGGAGGTTAGATGAATGATTAGATTCGGGTTAAACCTTTCTGTCCCCCATGCTTCCTGAGTGATCTGTGTACCTCATGCTGAGTTGTGGTGAGGTGATGACTGTCCTTCAATTACAGGGGCCCGTTTCCTTTTTGCCGTTAGCAGGAGATTGTTGAACAAGACTGTAGCACAACATGAGCATCTTGTTTGCCAGTAGCCTTTCACCTTATGATTTTAGGTTATCCATTATCCTGAATCAGTGTATTTGAATCACAATAAACTGGTGAATTCCTCATTCCATCTTTACAGTTCTTCTGATCAAGGCAGGGTAGATGCTTACATAAGGAATTTGTGTATTAGTGAGAGAATGCAATGCTTGTGGGACTCTGGAGGGTTTGTGGCCACGCTTGGGGGTTGGTGGTATAGGGGAGGGAAATTTTTCTTTTTTCTCTACCCATCTTAGTTTCATTGGCTGGGACCCTGCAAATTAGACTGACGAAACACAGTTTAACAGGAGAAAAACAAACAAGTTTATTAATGTGTGCATCACACACATAACACAGCATGTATATACTCAGTGATAAGTCACTCAAAGAGGGAGTTAGACCTTGGGATTAGTTGCATCTTAACAATAAATGTTCTTTTACAATAAATGTGTAGATAAGTGACAAGACGAAAGGGATCTTGATCTTCTGGGGGGGCAAATTGTGGAAGAGTAGACAGATTGGGGAGACGGATGGGAAAGGAAGGTCGTTTTACCAAGAGTTGTTACATATATTCTTCTGGTGCTGCCTCTGGACTGATAAGCATCTAGCGTTGTCTTTGATGGTTAAGAAGCTCCTGCCTTCCTGGTAGGAGGAGGATAGAGAGTTTTCTTATGTCTGTTTTTTTTTTTTTTTTTTTTTTTTTTGTGGTACGCGGGCCTCTCACTGTTGTGGCCTCTCCCGTTGCGGAGTACAGGCTCCGGACGCGCAGGCTCAGCGGCCATGGCTCACGGGCCCAGCCACTCCGCAGCATGTGGGATCTTCCCGGACCGGGGCACGAACCCGTGTCCCCTGCATTGACAGGCGGACTCAACCACTGTGCCACCAGGGAAGCCCCTTATGTCTGCTTTTTAATAATTACCTACAGCTTAAAATAATCTTTATGCCAACCTGGCATATTTTGGGTGACATGCTCTGAATTCCCTTGATTTGAAATTTTAACAGGTTTCGTATTAAAAATGGAGTCAAAAGGTGTGGAGAGAGATTTGAGAGAAGGGATTAGCAAGGCAAGAAAGGGGGGCAGACAGATGCCTTTTACTTCCTTGCCATTGTTCGTGGGTGCAGCCTTCACTGTCCAGCAGATGTTAGGTGCCTCTTTTAGAAAAGGCCCTGAAAGGGAAGGTGAACACCTAGGAATCCATCCATCTCATGATCTTGCTTATGAAAGACTTGTGAAATGCAGGGTGTCCTCCCCAGCCTGCACTGTAGAGCTGTGACTCTTCCCTTTCCCCTCTGACCATCACCTTCCTGAGATTGCTGGTTCTGTGGCCAGGGACATGGGCTCCTGGCATGGCTTTGTAGAGAGACCAGACTGGTGTCAGCTGTAGTCAGCTGACAGTGTACAGTTTGGGTGGATTCAGAGTAACAGAAGAGGTATCATGACTCTCTTAATGCATAATTCTGTTACTTTCTAAGGATGGTATCCCATATTATAATGAGGTGTTAAAATGTATAATATTCGCTGTCTCTAGAATGATCAAATGTATGTTTCAGAGTCTAGTGATCTTCTTGGTTAATGGTTCTAGGTATTTGACACCTGCAGACTTTTCTTCTAGATGTCATGCTTAAAACAGTGAACCCTTCATGGTTTTAGTGAACTTTTTTTTTTTTTTTTTGTGCGGTACGTGGGCCTCTCACTGTTGTGGCCTCTCCCGTTGCGGAGCACAGGCTCCGGACGCACAGGCTCAGTGGCCCTGGCTCACGGGCCCAGCCGCTCTGCGGCATGTGGGATCCTCCCGGACCGGGGCACGAACCCGTGTCCCCTGCATCGGCAGGCGGACTCTCAACCACTGTGCCACCAGGGAAGCCCCAGTGAACTTCTTATTTATCGCTGGGAGCCATTCAACTAGTCAACACAAAGCAGCCTTCACATGATTAAAATCTCAGTTGTCTTACCAAGAATTTATATGTAGCTTTTGCGTAAAGGAATTAGGTTAAAAATTAATATTTAACAGCTAAAGTTCTGTAATTATTTCTTGTTCTCATAATGGTGGAAGAAGTACATAAACCTTTCAAGCTAAGCGGGTAAAATTCTTTTTCTTTTCAAGTATTTACTTCTTCCCCATCCCTGACTTGATTCTCTCAGTTGACATCAGTGTTATGTATTTTGTGTGTGTGTGTGTGTGTGTGTGTGTGTGTGTGTGTGTGTGTGTGTGTGTGTGTAGATAAAGCTCAACGACGTAATGAAAACTGACCAGAGTGCCAGTATAAAAAGCCTAATTGTAAAGTACTGTAATAAAAGTTAAACTTTATTCTGGTCTGTAATTGTACTTTTTTCAGTGAAATTAAAAAGAAATTTTGTTTTCCTTTTTTTGGCCACACTGCGTGGCATGCGGGATCTTAGTTCCCCGACCAGGGATGGGACCCGCCCCCCTGCAGTGAAAGTGCAGAGTCCTAACCACAGGAACACCAGGGAAGTCCCGAAATTTAAATTTTCATTTGGAATGAGATATTCTAAGGGACCTACCCTTCTCACAGTCAGTGCTTTTCATCAGCAGGTAATCACAGGAGCATCTTTTTTGTTTCATTTCTTTTTAATCCCTCTTCTCTCCCCTAGGAGCTTGGTGTTGGTGGCACGAGTCAGTGGAAAATCTGTGGCCTGGATCCCACGTCTACGCTCGGCATCTACTTTGAAGTAGTCAATCAGGTGGGCTGCATTTTTTCATGAATAGTCGCGTCTCAGTGTTGTGTTTTCTGATTTGTTACAGACTGGTGGCCTCCGGTTTCTTTCTCCACAAAGTGATGCTACTTTGGGCTTGTGTTTGGCCTGATCTTAGTCTGACATAATCTTTTTTATTCCTTCCAGGGTATGGTCAGAGTCAGGCAGCAAACTGCTTTTGTCAATTTGTTGTTGAACTGATAAGGTCATCAGAAGAGGAATGGCTTTTGCCAGCCATCATAATGTTGGTGAATTTTTGAGTGTGTCGGTTTTTCCCCAGTATTTTATTTTTTAAAATTCAAACGTACAGAACGATAAGTAGAATTGTACAGTGAATACCCAAGTATCAACCACTCAGGTTCTGTAACTAACATTTTGCTCTGTTTGATTTGTTACACATCTAGCCATTCCCCAGTTCATTGTGTTTGGATGCATTTCGAAGCAAATTGCAGTCACCAGTGTCTTTCATCCCTAAACCCTTCAACATGTATATCAACTCACGTTCAGTATTTATTTCCATATGGTTCTCTTTTTTGAGGTAAAAGTTGCAAACAGTGAAATGCCCCGAATTTAAGTGGACCATTCAGAACGAATCAAGAACCTTGCGGTCACCGGCGTGTCGATCGTCTTAGGACGAGTGCACAGGCTCTGTGACCGCTTGTGTGGGGTCATGTGGTGACAGTAATGGGTGCTGGCCTCTCATCCTGCAGCACAACGCCCCGATCCCGCAGGGGGGCCGCGGCGCCATCCAGTTCGTCACGCACTATCAGCACTCCAGCACCCAGCGGCGCATCCGCGTGACCACCATCGCCCGCAAGTGAGTGGCCCCGGCTTCCTCTCCCCTGAACCTCTGGCTTTTTGCTATGGAGAGAGAGTCTAACATCTAGTAGCTTATCTCTGATTCCGCTGAGTGAATGGTTCTCACCAGCCCTCACTGGCTCATTTGATCAGAGCAGGACGAGGAGGAGGCACTGCCGGCTTAGAAGACTCTCCTTTCAGTAGGAATAAGTTCATTAAAAGTTATTTTTCATTATTTATCAAATAAGTGACCCATAAATACAGCCTCCTTATAAAAGATTCAGTTATGTAAATAATGGGTTTCTCCCACTCTCCCCAGAGGTAAAATGCTATCACTGTACTGACATGTAACTTCACAATCCCATTTCTGTGCAGTTGTAGACCACGTGTGTATATTATATACATGATGGCTTATGTGAAGATATTCATAAGCTTTTCGCAAGAATGTGTCAAGGACACCTTCCATGTCAGTGCATAAAAGTCTCTACCTCATTCATTTTATTTTATTTTATTTTGAAAAAAAAGTTTTTGGAAGTATAGTTGATTTACAATATTATATTAGTTTTAGGTGTATCATATAGTGGTTTGAAACTTTTATAGTTTATACTTCATTTAAAGTTATTACAAAATGTTGGCTATATTCTCTATGCTGTACAGTATATTCTTTTAACTTATTTATTTTATACATAGTAGTTTTTACCTCTTATGCCCCTCCCCCCTTCCCTCTCCCCCCTGGTAACCACTAATTTGTTCTCTATGTTTGAGTCTGTTTCTATTTTGTTATATTAGTTTGTTTCATTTTTTAGATTCCACATATAAGTGGTAACACAGAGTATTTAGTACTTGTCTTTTTCTGTCTGACTTATTTCACTAAGCATAATATCCTCCAGGTCCATTCATGTTGTTGCAAACGGCAGAATTGCATTCTTTTTCATGGCTGAGTAATATTCCAGTGTGTGTGTGTGTGTGTGTGTGTGTACGTGTGTGTATACACACACTCTCTCTCTCTCTCGTCATGTATCCACGTCTGTGTCTTACTGGAGAGCCGGCTCTCAGGCCTCTCCCTCATGCAAGTGCAACACTCACTCTGGAATGGTCAGTTGGGCAGATGCACAGAGTCAGCTCAAACACATCGAAGCAGCATTTGACCAGGAGGCTGCAGCGGTCCTGATGGCACGGCTGGGAGTGTTCCGAGCGGAGTCAGAGGAAGGGCCGGATGTTCTCCGGTGGCTGGACCGACAGCTCATCCGACTGGTAAGCTAGGGACAGTGGCACTATGTTCAATCTTGGTCTCTGCTCTACTTTTGAGAAAACTGTTGTTTAAACCTATTATTTTATACAGCCAGTAAATAAGAATTGTATCAGTGGCTTACCTCATGCCAAACACCAGACGTTCTGAGAATGATGTAAAAGAAGTGTTAAATATGCACCTGCCCCAAGGGCTCATGTTACAGTTGGGAAGAAACACCACACACAGGCCGTTTAGGTAATGGTACAAATCTGAGTGTGTTGAGGGTTGACTTAGATGAGTCCCTGTGTATCCTGTGGTTCTCTGTTTTCCCTCTAGATCTTGGAGGGTTTGGGGGGAAGTAGGGATCCATGGCCCAGTGAGTGTGAGGAGATGCCTGATGTGTCATTCTGGGTCTAATCAGGAGAGAGAAGCCACGCGGTAGTTTAAACGGGGGGAGTGTTATATAAAGAATTAGAATAATGAGGGATTGGCTAGTAGGAGGTAAAGAGAAGTCTGAGGGATACAGGATAGTAGATCTGAGGGGTGCTACTTCCGGCTGAGGTACAGCACCCCAGCAAGACCCACATCCCCCCAGGGCTGACGGAGCCCCGGGTGGGGCAGGGCCATGGCTCATTGGGTCTCTTAGAGCAGAGATGTTGCCGTGGTGCCTGCTGGAGGGACTTAGTAGAAATTCACCCTCTGAGGCGCCGAGAAAACTGTTCACCGGGAGGCATCTCAGCAGGGGCACGCGGGACTGGGGGGCTGCAGGCGCCAGTGCTGCGTGAAGATGCTGCAACCATCCGCTGACCAAGCCTAACGTAGTGCCCTGGCAGGGGAAAAATATTTAAGGGCCCCAGATCCATCTCACAGCCAGTGAAAAGGGTAAGTTTGGAGACACGAAGCAATAAATCAGTAATTGAGATACCTTATGATCTTACCGTTTAGAAATTCACAGCACGTGTTAGTGATCAAAGCTCCTGAAAAGCACAGTAACAAAACTTATTTAACTTTGTTTAGCCCTATGTGTGCCCTTGCTGTCCCACAGAATCATTTTTTCAGGGAATGTCAACATTGCAAATGTAATTTGAAGTTGAGCAGAGGGTCCAAGTGGTTGGCGAAGGCTTCTGGTGGGAAGTGAGCCTTGAGTCAAGTCTTTTTAAAGAGAGTAGAAGGCAAGGCTTGTCAAGTGGAGGGCCCAGCACCCACAAGCCTGTGGGGTGTAGCTGGGCATTCAGTTCATGCTGGGGACCCTGGAGAGGCCGCTGTCACGGGTGACCAGCGACTATGGTGGGGGAGCAGCAGTGCAGGTGCAGGTCGCTTGAGCAGTGCCTTGACTGTAAAGTGAAGTCTCTGCCTGGGTATTAGAGAGAGAGGGGAAGGGTTAAGTGTGGTTCTTAGGCAGGGGCGTGAGAGCAGCATGACACTGTGTTCACACTGGGTTCACTGTCCCTGTATAAGATAAATCGGAGGGCAAAAGGGCTGCTGTTACAGAGGGCAGCAGAGGATTTCGCCGGCTCCAGGGAGCTGAGACCAAGGTGGCAGTGGTACAGTTGGAGGGAAGAGAAGCTTTGGAATCAGGCTGTATGCCGAGAGAAGAATTGACCAAACTTGGTCGAACTATATGTAGAATCAAAAATGAAAAACATTGGGCTTCCCTGGTGGCGCAGTGGTTGAGAGTCTGCCTGCCGATGCAGGGGACACGGGTTCGTGCCCCGGTCCGGGAAGATCCCACATGCCGCCGAGCGGCTGGGCCCGTGAGCCGTGGCCGCTGACCCTGCGTGTCCGGAGCCTGTACTCTGCAATGGGAGAGGCCACAGCAGTGAGAGGCCCGCGTACCGGAAAAAAAAAAAAAGAAAAACATCAACGCTAACTCAAGTTTTAAGTGTGGACAACTGCAAGAATGATGGAGCAGTGGGAAACAGAAAAGGAGAGCAGCTGTGAGGGGGGAGGGAGGGGAATCCCCCTTTTCTAATGTACTAGTTTAATTTATTTTGAATGTGAACTTGCATGTCCAAGGAAAGCCACCCTGTAGTTAGGATAGGTCCTGACAGGAGCTCGGGTCGGAGGTCAGCCCTGCATGTGGGGGAGGGATTTGGGTGACTCTGGCCTGGCCATCATGTCGTGTGTAGCCAAGGCAAGGAGGATGGGAGCAGAGGGCCAGGAACTAACCTCGGAGGAACCCACCGTCGTCAGGAGGAGGTAGGGAGATGGGCTGTCGGATGAGGCAAAGATCAATTGGAGAGGTGACAGGATGTAGGAAGGCACTGCTGCAGCGGCTGAAGGAGAGGGGTCAGGAGGTTCAGGGAGTCACGTGTCTCGTGGTGGCAGGGAGTTGAGGAAGGTGAGGTCTGTGCAAGGATGCGGTCGGAAGAGGGTCACTCCCAGAGATGAGCTCTCTTTAGATGGTGGGCATCTGCCTCCCTGGTGAAATGAAGTATGACATGAAGAGGAAGTAAAGGCAGGAAGAGGAAACGTTCAGAGATTTGCCTGTGAGAGGAGGAAGAAAATGGAGTTGTAGAATAATGGAACATTAGGCCTGTCTGTAACTGCAGGATGTCAGAGTCCTGGAGGATTTTCTTATGGAAGAGGCGCCTGAGAAGGCTTCTCTGGCCCCTCGCTGTCGGAGCGGCCTCGGCCGGCATCGCCTGGAAGCTGCTTAGAACGTGGGGCCTTCAGCACCGCCCCCCCAGATCTGCATTTAACATCCCCTGGGTGTTGGGGGGGCGCTGGGCTGGAACTCAGGCAGGCAGAGGCAGAGCTGAGAGTGGGGCATGGCCCTCCTACTCCAGGGAGTTCTCAGGTGACACTCACTTAGGTTTTTTGTGTGTTATTTTTTTTTCTATTTTCTCTCAATAGTGTCAGAAGTTTGGACAATATACCAAAGAAGACCCCGCATCTTTTAGGTTATCAGATTCCTTCTCTCTATATCCTCAGGTAAGTAATAGATGTTTTTTTAAAATAACTAAAGAAGGAAGTGATAGAAATAAAACTCGCTGCTCTCGGGGTCAAGTCAGGACTCTGTGTTTTGAGACTCCATTTGGAGGTGATGAGGTCATTCAGTTCAAGGCCAGACAGTGCCTGAGCCCAACGGAAGACGCAGGTGACAACGCAGAGAGCAGGTGCACAGGTTTTGGGGAGAAGGCAAAAGGATTGTTGCTGTGAGGCCACGACACGACCTCTGATTTGTAGAAGTTCTGGGTGGATGGTCACCCGTGAACATGAACGCAGCAAAATGAGACCGCAGTTACCATGGTAGACGTTGACGTGTCTGTAGTGGCTGTGCTGCGTTGTGACTGTGAAGACCTGCACGTGGCGGGGACCAGGTGTGTGGAACCCTTCGGAGCCGGGAGGGGGTGGTGGAGCGAGGCACCACAGGCAGGGGTCTGGGTGCTGCCTTTTCTGAGCCTCCACCCTCGTCTGTAAGTGTGGCAGCTGGGGCTCAGCTCCGCTTCAGGGGCGAGGCTGGCTGACCCCGGGTCCGCTGCGGGCCAGGCACCCATTTGGCTTGGCGGCCAGGAGCCAGCTCCGCAGCTGGGCCTGGGGTGTGCGGGTCGGGGCCCTTACAGATGCAGCTTTCCTAGAACTGGAGGCAGACTCAACCTTTTCCCCCTCCTCCCTCAAGGATGCCTTAATGAGGAATAAGTAGGAAGAAGCAAACTCTCAATCTTAAGTGAACTTGTTAGGACTTTGGTACTCCATCGGGTATTACCTTTTTGAATACACAATTTGGCAAGTGGACGCAGGCCTCAGTCGTGAACTTGTACAGCTTGGACTCAGGGCTAAATTAGGGGGGCTTCAGAGGTCACCTCACTGGACGCTCAACCCAGGGTAGGGCTCTGCAGTCCCCGCCGTGTGCCTGTCTGTCCTGTGCCCGAGCGGTTGAGGCTGGACGGCGCTGTGGAAAGAGGCCAGGACCGGCCAGGGTCAGGGCTGAACTGGGTTCCAGTGTTGGCTGTGTTGCTGCCGGTCTTGGATGAGGTCCCGAACCTCTTCAGAAGGATGGAGTTGGTCTGGGAAGTGGCATGCAGTCTTTCTAAAGCCAGGGAATCTTTTCTTAAAGAGGAGCCTCTCAACAGCACAGAAAGCAGACAGACGTGGTGACCTGCACCCCTGGGCCCTGAGGATCCGCTAAGGCTCAGAGGGCAGTTTGAAAACCACCAAATTTAGATGATTTCTTAGATTCCTTCTGTTGAAGCGTCTAGCATAGAGGTCCAGAGCCAGGCAGCCTGGAGCAGAGGCCGGCTCTACCGCTCAGTGGCGAGGGGTGTTGGGCAAGTTGCCTGCCCCTCTGTCTCCTTGCCTGTGAACTAGGGGTGGTAAGAGAGCTTTCCCCGTGGCTTGTCGGGGGGCTCGATCATTTTTGTCCAGTGCTCTGTGCCCTGCATGTAGGATGTGCCGAGTGTCAGCCTGGGTCATAATTTAGGAACCTACAATTCATTATATTTAAAAGCTTCTCAGGAAGCTTTGTTTTATTTTCATCTGCATTGGGTCTTCAGAGCTGCACACGGGCTTTCTCTAGTTGTGGCGAGCGGGGGTTACTCTTTGTTGCGGTGCGTGAGCTTCTCATTGCAGTGGCTTCTCTTGTTGTGGAGCACAGGCTCTAGGCGCGCGGGCTCAGTAGTTGTGGCTCGTGGGCTCTAGGCGCACAGGCTCAGTAGTTGTGGAGCACGGGCTTAGTTGCTCTGCAGCATGTGGGATCTTCCTGGACCAGGGATCAAACCTGTGTCCCCTGCATTGGCAGGCGGATTCTTAACCACTGTGCCACCAGGGAAGTCCCTCTCAGGAAGCTTTGTACTTTTCAAGGCAGGTCATTTTCATCTTCTGGCAGCTCTTTAGTGTGAGCTAACAGCTGCTCTCCCGCCTCTGCTCCTTGGGGGCTGGAAGGAATGCATCTCTGTCTGCAGTGGCGACTCCTGGCCTTTTCTCCCTTGAGCTCCTCACTCCCAGCGCTCTGCCTCTGTCTCAGCACTGTGGCCTCTCCTGTGCTGTCACTGTGCCTGGCGTCCCTCTCCTGCCTCTGGCTTCTTCTCGCACGTCTTTTAGGCCCCAGTGGCTTTGGGGACGCTCCTGCTGCACCTCCACCCCCACCCCATCATACCAGGACTTTCCTGCGCTGGAGCCCTGAGTGCGCCTTTTTGCCACTGGACTGTGACCTCTTCAGAGCAGAAACTCTGCTCTGCGACCTGGCCCGGTGACTCCAGAAAGCAGTGCTTTGTCTTGCCTCTTTCATGCAGAAGCTTTGACATGCCCAGAGGGCCCCCTCTTTTTCTAAAAATTATGTTTATTTCTAATTGTAGTGAAAACCCCATAACATAAAATTGACCACCTTAACCATTTTTAAGTGTGCAGTGTGGTGTAGTGTTACGTATGTCTGATTGTTGAGCAGGGAATCTCGAGAACTTTCTCATCTCCCAAACCTGAACTCTGTACCATTAAACAGCAGCTCTCCCCTCCCTCCTCCCCGGCCCCCAGGCCTGCCATTCCACTCTGGTTCATTGAACCCAGAGGCCTTGTTCCTAAGGGCTGGGTTCTCCTGTTTCCAGGGCAGGGGCAGGTCTGCTCTCTGGGTGTCTAGGAAGGTGACAGCTGTGTGCATTTGTCTTTTTCTCTGTAAATGCAGTTCATGTTCCATCTGAGGAGGTCTCCGTTTCTTCAAGTCTTCAACAACAGCCCTGATGAGTCGTCGTATTATCGACACCACTTTGCCCGACAGGACCTAACCCAGTCCCTCATCATGATCCAGCCCATCCTCTATTCCTATTCCTTCCACGGGCCTCCAGAGGTAAGGGCCGCTGTGAGTGCTTCTCCCACAGTTGGAATCACCTAATATAGACATTTTTCTAGCACGTTTACTCTTAGAGCAAAACTGTAAAAAAGAAAACTTCAAGTCTTTATAGTAATTTAACATTATTTCTGAGTATTAAAAAAATGTGCATAGGAAAAAGTCATAGGACGTGTAAAATTAGAAAACAATTTAAATGTTCAATAGCAGGAAAATTAAGTAATCTAAGAAATATTCACAAAGTTTATGTAACATAATAAAGTAAATCCTTATGTTAAATTAAAAAGTAGAAACTTTTCTAAATTATGACTTTTTGAAAGCCTGCAAGAATGAAAAACTGTAAGGAAATAAACCAAAATTTCAATATTTGTTGTTCTTGAGTAGAAATTTTCAAATTTTGCTTAATGAATGTAAGTTTAAGTTACTTTGCTTATTGAAATAAAAGTCGTAGTCAAATGTATTTTGTAGGAAACTTTAAAATTTGTATTAAAGGATGTTCTTTTTCATGTAGGCATTGGAGTTCTCTGTCATCTACAGCAGTAGATTTGAGAGAAATGTGTCTCTGATAGAATATATTTCTAGCACAAAACTGAGAAAACTTGGAATTATTTCTGGTTCCTAGCGCAAAATATAATAACATTCATCTCACTTCCCAGTTGTTGAGGGATTATTTGGAGCCTGTGTTTTCTACAAAGTTGAAATCTAGAACTGCCTAGTCAGGGAGCAGAATGTGGGAATTTGGCATGAAGATGAGACGGTCCCTGCTGGGTGTGGGGTTGGCGGGTGGCCGTGTGGACACCAAGGGAAGACCCATGCCATCTCTCCCTTTTGCTTCAGCCTGTGCTCCTGGACAGTAGCAGCATTCTAGCTGACAGAATTTTGCTGATGGACACATTCTTCCAAATTGTCATTTATCTTGGTGAGGTAAGATGAAGTTAATTTCTTTCTTAATATCATTTTTTACTAATTTACTAATTTTATGACATTTAAAAAAAGAATTTGGGCTTAGAAAACCCACAGTTTATTATAACGAGTATAGTGGCTTTTATGCTAGTGAATAAAATTTTTTTTCAGGACCCGGAAAAAAGGTGGTATTTGTATATTTAGTAATTTTAATATTACTTGCTATATTTAAACGTCAGGTTGTCCTTTTATTTTTTTTAATTTTTATGCAGCTTTTTTTTGTTTTTTGGCCATGCTGCAAGTCTTGCGGGATCTTAGTTCCATGATCAGGGATTGAACCTGTGCCCTCGGCAGTGAAAGCGTGGAGTCCTAACCACCAGGGACTTCATTTCTTATATATACACTTTTTTTTTTTTTTTTTTTTTTCGGTACACGGGCCCCTCACTGTTGTGGCCTCTCCCATTGCAGAGCACAGGCTCCAGATGCGCAGGCTCAGTGGTCATGGTTCACGGGCCCAACCACTCCACGGCATGTGGTATCTTCCCAAACCAGGGCACGAACCCGTGTCCCCTGCATCGGCAGGTGGATTCTCAACCACTGCGCCACCAGGGAAGCCCTGGAATATCTTTTTCCATCCCCTCACTTTCAGTCTGTATGTGTCCCTAGGTCTGAAGTGGGTCTCTTTTAGACAGCATATGCACAGGTCTTGTTCTTGTGTCCATTCAGCCAGTCTATGTATTCTGTTTGGAGCATTTAATCCATTTACATTTAAGGTACCCGCGTCTCCTGCATCGGCAGGCGGACTCTCAAGCACTGCGCCACCAGGGAAGCCCTATACACTTTTTAAAGGTTGCTTTTCTCATGTTGTACAACACATCCTTGAGCCAGTAGTTTGTACCTCCCACTCCCCCACCTGTATATACACTGCCCCCGATTCCACAGACCACTCGTTTGTTCTCTGTACCTGTGAGTCTGCTTGTTTTTTGTTACATCACTAGTTATATTTTTCAGATTCCACATGTAAGTGATATCATACAGTATTTGTCTTTGTCTGACTTATTTCACTTAGCAGAATACCCTCTAGGTCCATCCATGTTGTTGCAGATGGCAAAATTTCATTCTTTTTTATGGCTGAGTAATATTCCATTTATATATCTACCATGGTTTTTTTATCCATTCATCTGTTGATGGACACTTAGGTTGCTTCCATATCTTGACAATTATAAATAATGCCACTATGAAAATTGGGATGCATGTGTCTTTTCAAATTAGTGTTTTTGATTTTTACGGATATATACCCAGGAGAGTAGAATTGCTGGGTCATATGGTAGTTCTGTTTTTAGTTTTTTGAGAAACCTCCATACTGTTTTTCAGGTGGTCCTTTTAAATCACTATGATTTATTGCTTTCTGAGTTGTCAGGCAAGATCAGTTTACTTTTCATCAGTAAACTTTTTATATTCACACTGTCCTTTCAGAGTTATGTTAGAGTCACTAGTAAATACTGCTAAGTTTGCGACTAGGGTTTTTTGTCTGAGATAATGTGGCCAAGTGAACCTTATGCCAGGTCTGTGGATCCCTAGGATGGCTATGGATGGTGTTCAGGGCAGCATGCATTTCTTTCTCAAAGAGGTTCATACCCTAAGGAAAGGAATGGCTCCTCAGGAGAAAATCCTTTAACTGAGTGTTATATTCATGGATATACTCTCTTTTTTGTCTATTGTACATTTTTTACCTTTAGTACATTGCTTTGACAACTGACTTGACTTCCTGGTGTCTGTACGTTAGAAGTGATTTCAGATGTCCTGAAAAGATGTAAATTGTGTTTAAGTATTCTTTAATGCCCTAGAAAGAAATGGTTTTTCTAATACTAACAGGCATTTTATAACTTTAAACTGTTTTCAGCGTATTAACAGCCACTCTGCTAGCCACTTGCCCACAGGTGCCAGGTCATCAGTAGTGGTCCTAGACTTAAGGCTGGGTGACCGACCAGCTGCTGTTCCCACTGATGCCTTCAGGAGCTTCCTGTGTCTTCAGCTCATCCCTTATAGACATCTCTGAGTACAGCCGCTATCCTGTTCCTTTACACGTTGATTGAGCACCTTCTGTGTGCAAGGGATAGGTTCTAAAGATGAAGGCCGATGACCTCGCTCTCACCCTTTAAAAGTCCTAAGCCTTCTGATTGCGGGGGTTCTTATGAACTCTTGGTCCCAAGCAAGCCGATGGGCATTCCCTCCATGCCACCAGCCAGTCAGAAATTAAGACCTGGGAAACGGCGCTGGCGCCGCGGCAGAGGTGAGAGCAGGCTGGTCTCCTGACAGCAATTCTGTTTCCAGAGCACATTCCTCACTTGTTACGTCTTCTTACTCCATTTTCTCTCTCCATTGCTTTCTTTTTTAGTATCCCCCAAATAACATGAAAGCACTTCCGTTTAGTTATAAAGCTATATTAATCAGTCAGTATTTCTTCATTTCCGGCATGATTAAGGTGTGTTTCCTAACACAGTTGCTGACGGGAATGAAAGAAGGATTGAGACACCATGTTCAGTTGGGGAGACAGTCTTTCCTTTCCACACTTTGGTGTATTGCCTTCTGCTTGTTGCCTGATTAACACACATGCTTTGATTCTTGCAGTTTATCTCCACCACCAAGAGTCTCGGGGCCCAGGGGAGCAGGGGTTGGGGTGGAGGCGGTCCCACTTGCCCATGGGACAGCCGAGCACCGGAGGCGGGCGTGAGATGTGTGCCACCAGGAAAGAGAAAGGACAGTGGAGTCTGTATAGGAAGCCGGCAAACCCCGTTCCCTACCAGGGGTGGTGAGGACGTGAGGGCTAGACCGAGTGATAGCGGGGAAGGTGGAAAGCCGCAGAGCCCAGGGCTCCTTGGGGCACCCGATCCGGGGTGTTTGTCAGTACAGTTAGAAAGGGGAGGGGAGGTGTGGTGGGCACTGACATTTCTGGCGGGACTGTGTAGGTGGCAGTGTCGTGGATGCAATGCTCGGCTTACTCATGCTCCTGGACAGCTCCACATGGCTCCCCTCGGATACTCATCTCTCTCGGCAGAAGACTTTGTCACTGGAAACAAGTTCCGGGTGGGACGTTAGAATGTCAGGGGCGTCAGAGAAGGTTGTCATCTAGCACCTCCATGGTAGTTTTGATTTCTTTGTTTTGGTGTAGACCATAGCCCAGTGGCAGAAGGCGGGCTACCAGGACATGCCTGAGTACGAAAACTTCAAGCACCTTCTGCAGGCACCCCTGGACGATGCTCAGGAGATCCTGCACGCGCGCTTCCCCATGCCGCGGTACATCAACACGGAGCATGGAGGCAGCCAGGTGAGCGAGCCCAGCCCGGCCCTGATGCTCTGTTGGCTTTATGATGCATTCTCATGGCTATAAATCCAAACTGCCTAGTTCTTATATGGTGACATAAATTGACATACAGGTCAGCTTCCAAATATGACTTCTTTTTAAATGAGTGGTCAAAATACGTTGGTGTAAGGTAGAGGGTTGCCAGAATGAAATACACTTCATGTTTCAGGAACCCTAATAAATGGAGACACTTTGGGCTTAAACTAAAGAAATGGGTTCCTATGTGGTAAAAAATTTCTAATTTAACAAAAAAAATGTAAAAACTTTTTTTCTATTACACTAATATTAATGCCACTTTTAATCTTTAAATCTAAATCTCTCTCGTTTTTTTTTTTTAAAGGCTCGCTTCCTTTTGTCCAAAGTGAATCCATCTCAGACACACAATAACCTGTATGCTTGGGGACAGGTGAGTAATTGTCAGGTATTTGAGGAGGAGGCCAGGCTGCTTTTTTAAAAACTTGTTTTTAAATTCTACAAATTGGGGAATTACTTGGTTGTCCAGTGGTTAGGACTTGGCGCTTTCACTGCCGGGGCCCGGGTTCGATCCCTGGTCGGGGAGCTAAGATCCTGCAAGCTGCAAGGTGCGGCCAAAATAAAAAGAAAAGATAAATAAATAAATTCTACACATTTATTGAATTGAATCCCTTTTGGCCCAGAGACAGAGTAACTTGGATATTTTGCTGGGAAGAAAACTTTGAATAATACAGTAATCCCCATTATCCATATTTTTGCTTTACAAGGTTTCAGTTATCTGAGGTCGGCTGTGGTCAGAAAATTCCAGAAATAATGCATTCGTTTTGAATTACACACCATTCTGAGTAGCCTGGTGAAATCTCACACCTTCCCGCTCCCTCCCACCTGGGGAGTGCATTATCTTTGTCCAGTGTTTCCACACTGTATATGCCAATATTAATTAGCACCTGTACAGGAAAACCTTAGTACGTGCAGAGTTCTGTTCTTCCTGTGGTTTGAGGCAGCAACTGGGGTCTTGGAAGCTGCCCACCCTGGATAAGGGGGAACTAGGGACTTCTGTGTAGGCTGGGGGTGGGGACATGCCCTGTGTGGATCCCCTTCTGCAGTACACAGCAGAGTCTGACAGGTTCAGGCCAGAGGACAGAACGCTGAACTGTAGCCTCCACGTGCTTCCCTTGGAGACACAGTGGCATTGCCCAGAGTCCCCACACTTCTGTCTCCCCCAGGAGTACAATCAAACACATGGACTCATGCTCACCATTTCTTCTGCCTTGTCTTCGCTTTTTAGGCTCCAATTTCCTTCTTTTTTTTTTTTTTTGCGGTACGCGGGCCTCTCACTGTTGTGGTCTCTCCCATTGTGGAGCACAGTCTCCGGACGCGCAGGCTCAGCGGCCATGGCGCACGGGCCCAGCCACTCCGCAGCATGTGGGATCTTCCCGGACTGGGGCACAAACCCGTGTCCCCTGCATCGGCAGGTGGACTCTCAACCACTGCGCCACCAGGGAAGCCCCCAATTTCCTTCTTTATCTAATTATTCCCAGCATTTATGTCTCCCTCAAATGACTCTTGTCTTTCATTCTGTTTTCTTATAACATTTTTTGGGAGGTAATTGTAAATTTATATGCAGTTGTATGAAACAATACAGAGAGATCCCCTTTGCTCTTTACCCAGTTCCGCCCTCCCCCCCGCCGTGGTAACATCTTGCAAAACTATAATACAGTATCATAACCAGGACATTAAGATATGCATTTCCACCAGCACAAGGATCTCTCATGTTGCCCTTTTATAGTTATGCTCACTTCTCTCCTGATCTCCTGTTTTCTATTTCTATAATTTTGTCATTAAAAAGTTAACATGTGTTACATACACAGGGAACTGTATTCAATATCTTGTAATAATCCATAATGGAAAAGAATATGAAAAAGAATATATGTATGTATGTATAGCTGAATCCCTTTGCTGTATACCAGAAATTAACACAACATTGTAAATCAGCTGTACTTCAATTTAAAAAAAACGGTTACTTAGGGCTTCCCTGGTGGCACAGTGGTTGGGAATCTGCCTGCCAATGCAGGGGACACGGGTTTGAGCCCTGGTCTGGGGAGATCCCACATGCCGTGGAGCAACTAGGCCCGTGAGCCACAACTACTGAACCTGCGCGTCTGGAGCCTGTGCTCCGCAATGGGAGAGGCCACAACAGTGAGAGGCCTGCGCACTGCGATGAAGAGTGGCCCCTGCTCACCACAACTGGAGAAAGCCCTTGCACAGAAACGAAGACCCAACACAGCCAAAAATAAATAAATAAATTTACTTAAAAAAAAAAAAAAAAAGGTTACATATATGAAACCACATGGTACGTAAACTTTTGGGATTGACTTTTTTCCCTCAGCATACTTATCTAGAGATTCATTTAAGTGTCAAATTTATAGGTAATTTATTCCTTTTTATTTGCCGAGTAGTATTCTGTGGTATAGACATACTGCATTTTATTTAATCATTCACCCATTGAAGGACAGCTGGGTTGTTTACAGTTTCTTTCTTTTTTTTTTTTTTTGGCTGTGTTGTGTCTTCGTTGCTGTGTGGGGGCTTCCTCTAGTTGTGGCGAGCGGGGGCTCTTCGTTGCGGTGTGAGGGCTTCTCATTGTGGTGGCTTCTCTTGTTGCGGAGCATGGGCTCTAGACACGCGGACTCAGTAGTTGTGGCTCGCAGGCTCTAGAGCACAGGCTCAGTAGTTGTGATGCACGGGCTTAGTTGCTCCGCAGCATGTGGGCTCTTCCGGGACCAGGGCTCAAACCCGTGTCCCCTGCATTGGCAGGTGGATTCTGAACCACTGTGCTACCAGGGAAGCCCTTGTACAGGTTTCTTATAAACTATTTTTGTTGTTGTTTTTGGCCATGCTGCACGGCTTGTGGGATCTTAGTTCCCTGACAAGGGATTGAACCTGGGCCCTCGGCAGTGAAAGCGCCAAGTCCTAACCACTGGACCACCAGGGAGTTCCCTGAACATTTATTAAATCTATTTTTATTTCTTTCATCAGTGTTGTGTATTTTCACTTTCTTTTTTTTTTTGAGTGATTGTGAATGGTACTGTACTTTTAATTTTAGTGTCCAGTTGTTCATTGCTAGTACAGATCTTCCTCAGCTTGTGATGCAGTTGCATCCCAATAAATCCATCATAACTTGAAAATACATTTAATACACCTAACCTACCGAATATCATACCTTAGCCTGGCCTACCTTAAATATGCTCAGAACACTTAGATTAGCCTACAGTTGGGCAAAATCATCTAACACAAACCGTATTTTATAATGAAGTGTTGAATATCTCATGTAACTTATTGAATGCTGTACTGAAAGTGAAAAACAGAATGGTTGTGAGTGTCTTGGTTGTTGACCCATATGATCAGTGTGGCTGGGAGCCACCCAGTATCACGGGGGAGGATCGTACTGCATGTTGGTAGCCTAGGAAAAGACCACAATTCAAAATGTGTATGGTTTCTACTGAATGAGTACTGCATTTATACCATCATAAAGTCAAAAAATCGTAAGTCAGCAACCATCTATATATAGAAATAAAGTTATTTTTGTATACTTGTCTAATACCCTGTGACCTTCCTGAGTCACTTATTACTTTTGGGAGTTTTTTGGTAGATTCCTTGGGATTTTTTACAGACAGTCATGTCTTCTGCAGGTAGGGACAGTTCATTTCTTCCTTTCCAGTCTGAATACTTATTGTTTCCTTTGTTGTTCTGTTGTCTATTTTCAGTGTCATTTATATCTGCTCTAATCCTTATTTTCTTCCTTCTGCTTGCTTTAGCTTTATTTCCTTCATTTTCTAGGTTCTTGTGGTAAGAGTTTAGATTATTGCCGTGAGACTTTTCTCTTCTTCTGTGTACGCATTTAGTGCTCTTAATTCCCTTTGCAGTACTGCTTTTGCTGTGTCCCACAGGTTTTGATTATGTTGTATTTTCATTTTCATTCGATTTGATATATTCTTTTAAAATTTCTCTTGAGGGTTCTTTGACTCTTGGATTATTTAGAAATATTGCTTAGTTCCCACAGATTTTCTTGTTGTCTTTAGTTAATTGATTTCTATTTTGATTCCATTGTGGTTAGAGGATATACTTTGTATTATTTCAATTTTAAAAAATTTGTTGAAGTTTGTTTTATGGCCCAGGATATGGTCTGTCTTGGCATATGTTCCATGGTCACTTGAATAGGCGTTCTGCTATTGTTGGATAAATTGTCTCATAAATGTCAATTAAGTCCTGTTAGTTGATGGTGGTGTTGAGTTCTTATATATCCCTGCTGATTATCTATATAGTTCTATCTGTTTTTGAGAGAGGATGTTGAAGTTTCCAACTCTTAATGGTGAGTTTGTTTCTGTTTTGCATTCTGTCAGGTTTTTGTTCACATATTTTTCAGCTCTGTTGTTTGTTGCATACACACTTAGGATTGCCCTTTCTTTTTCATGGATTGACCCTTTTATCATTATATGATGTCCCCACTATCTCTGGTAATTTTGTTTGCACTACTATCTACTTTATCTGGCCTTTATAAAGCCCACACTTATCTTTCTTTTATTCTTTTTATTTATTATGCAAAAAAATTAATGTTTGCATGGTATACCTCTTTCCATCCTTTAACTTTCAACCTGCTTCTATCATTATATATTTTTTTAATCTACTCTGCTAAACTCATAATAAATTTGCTTATTTGGACCATTTATATTTAATATAGTTACTGATATGTTAGGGCTTATTAAGTCTGCCATTTTATTTTTTGGTTTTGTGTACTTTTCATTTCTCTGTTTTCTTTTTCCTTCCTTCCTGTGGGTTACTTGAACATTCCTTATAATTCCATTTTAACTTGTTCACAGTGGTTTTTTTAGTATATCTCTTTTTGTAGCATTTTTTAGCGGTTATTCCTGGTTGCTCTAGATATTAGAGCATTACATTACATTATGTGTACCTAGCTTATCATGGTCTACTGGTGTTATCTTTTTTACCAGTTCAAATGAAGTATAGAAAACCTACCCCAGCCTCACTTCATGTCCCTTTACCCTCTCCCATTTATGATATAATTGTGTTAAATATTTCCTCTGTGTGCATCAGACAGTATTACAGTTTTTCTTCAGCCATAATCTATAAATCTAAGAGAAGATGGAAAACCTCTTATTTTTATCTGTAGTTTTGCTTACTGTGTCCTTTATTTCTTCTTAATACTCCAGAGTTTCTTCTTTTATCTTTTCCTTTCTGTTTAGAAATCTTCCTTTAGCAATTCTTTTCAGGGTAAGTCTTCTGGTGATAGACTCTTAGTTTTCCTTCATTTGAGAATCTCTTGATTTCCTCTTCAATCCTGAACAATATTTTCTCTGGATATAGGATTCTGGTGACAGTCCATTTTCTTAGGCAGTTGAAAAATATTGATAAAATGTAATCTTTCTCTGGAGGCTTTCAAAATTTTTCCTTTGTTGGTTTCAAATGTTGAAATACCATACGTTTTTGTGTGAATTTCTCTGAATTTATCCTATTTGGAATTTGCCCAACTTCTTGACTCTGTATATTTATGCCTTTTGCCAAACTTCAGTAGTTTTCAGTCATTACTTTCTACAATACTTTTTCAGTCTGCCTTGCCTTTCTTTCTCTTTGGGACCTCAGTGATGCAAATGTTAGTTCATTTGTAGTTCCACAGCTCAGTTGGGTACTTTCTATTATTTTTATCTTCCAGTTTATTGACTCTTCTCTGTTCCCTTTCTGCTGTTGCATTCAAACTTTTTATATGTTACTGTATTTTTTAGTTATAAAATGTTCATTTGGATTTTCTTTGTCTTATATTTCTTTTCTGATGCTTTATGTTTTCATTTGTTTCAAGTGTGTTCCTAATTGCTCCTTGAAGCATTTTTATCATGGCTGCTTTAGTCTTTGTCAGGTAATTTTAACACTGTCGTCAACTCAGTGTTAACACCTGTTGACTGTCTTTCTTCTCATTCATTTTGAGATCTTGACTCTTGGTATAACAAGTGATTTTTTTTTAATATAAATGTATTTATTTTATTTATTTATTTTTGGCTGCATTGGGTCTTCGTTGCTGTACGCGGGCTTTCTCTAGTTGTGGTGAGCAGGCGCTACTCTTCGTTGTGGTGCGCGGGCTTCTCCTCGCGGAGGCTTCCCTTGTTGCGGAGTACGGGCTCTAGGTGCGCGGGCTTCAGTAGTTGTGGCACGCGGGCTCAGTAGTTGTGGCTCACAGGCTCTAGAGCACAGGCTTAGTAGTTGTGTCTCATGGGCTCTAGAGCTCAGGCTCAGTAGTTGTGGCACACTGGCTTAGCTGCTCCGCGGCATGTGGGATCTTCCTGGACTAGGGATCGAACCCATGTTCCCTGCATTGGCAGGCAGATTCTTAACCACTGAGCTACCAGGGAAGCCCCATAACAAGTGATTTTTGATTGAGACGTGGGCATTTTCGTATTTGTTATGAGACTCTGGATCGATTTCAACCTGTTTTGGCTGGCTTTTTGTCACACTGCTCTGGCACGGAAGGGGGTGGTACATTGTTTCATTTCTGCCAGGTGAGACAGCGGTT
>NW_006788807.1:309093-316798 GCF_000442215.2 Lipotes vexillifer | reverse complement strand
TCAGGTTTTCCATTGGCCTCTGTTGACACCTGAGATGGAGGGCAACTTCTTGTTACTGTGTGTGGGGACGGGAGTTCCAGCTCCCCACCTGGTTCCCATTGATTCTCCTGTGGAGGTGGCCTTGTCACTGGTGGGTGATGGTGAAAGTGCTTTCTCTGCACTAAGCCTTCTCTGATACCACCCCAGTGGGTGGGGCGTCGACATCTTATTACTACCAGGTGTGGGGTGGAAGTCCAGGCTCCCTGTGTGGTCTCTGCGGACACCATGGGTGCAGGGAGACTTCTTACTGGCCAGCAGGGATGAAATTCCTGGTTCCATACTTGGCCTTTTCTGATAGCACCCTGGTGGGATTGTTGGGTCCCTCAATACTGCCATGTGAGGGTGCAAGTCTACATGATCTGCTCAGCCTTTTCTGTCTTGCTAGGCTGCCCTGGTCTTTTGCTAGAGAAAGTGGGCTCTTTTTGTTGTAGTTTTTGTCCATGCTCAATAACTGTTGCCAGCTTTTTCAGCTCCAAGTCTGGCGTGCATGCATGAGGCAAAAAGGAAGCCCTGGGAACTGGCCGCTGTGTGGTTCCCTGCATCCCAGGGTCGCTAGTGAATCTGCTGTCTTTTCACCACCTTTCAAAGTCTTCTTATGTTTGTTTTATATAAAACATCCAGGGTTTTTAGTTTTACTTAGTTGAAGGAATGAGGAAAAGTACATCTACTCTTTCTTCCCAGAGAAATCCTTTTATAAAACTTTAATCATGCTTTTATTTTTCTGATTATAACAGTAGTACCGTTTCATTTTTAGAAGACCAGTATATGTAAAAAAAATTTTAGAAAGTTTAAATGACATAGAATGCTAGAGTTAACTAGCTAGAGTTAAGTACTTCTGGCTTCTTTCTAGTTAATATAAAAGGTATATATCATGTATATCTGTGTGTGTGCGTGTGTGTGCATATGTATATTTTTTTTAACAAATTGGAATCTAGTTAGAAATCAAGGTTTCTATTCAGTACTTTTTCCCTTTACGTTAATTGAATCATAAGCATTTCTTGATAGTGCAGAGATCCATCTGTTTAGTGGATACTGATTCACACATTGTGAATACGCTGTTACCAAGCTTCTGTTGTAAGCAGATCATTTAAGAGCATCAAGCTGGTTGCAGCAGGGTGGTGGGGAAGATGAGAGGTGGGGCGTGTGGGCCCCCAGGAGTTCATGCCTGCTGGGAGCCAGACCCTGGATGAGTCATCAGAACTACACAGTGGGGTAAAGTAGAAGGGCATATGCTCAAAACTGCCTGTAGTGGCAGGAATGACCTGATATGAGTGCAACAGGGAAGGGTTTTGTGAGGAAATTACGCTTTAGTTGAAAAGATTAGCTAGGCAGAGGATGGGGCTGGGTGGCAGGAGTGCTCTTGGCAGACGGACAGCACTTGCTAATTTTGTGAGGGGAAGGGTCCTTAATAACGCATGAATTCCAACCAGCTTCTAAGAGACCTGCCAGTAAACCTTTTTTATTAAACTTCAGGAAACAGGAGCGCCCATCCTGACTGATGACGTTAGCCTGCAGGTGTTCATGGACCATTTGAAGAAACTGGCTGTCTCCAGTGCCTGCTGAGCTGAAGACATGAGAAGGAAATGGAAGAAAGCACTGTCACACTGTGCTCACAGTTGTTTATAAAGGCTTAACGTTCCTTTTACCTTTCTGCTGCATTTTAATAAATAATCAAAAGCAGTGTTATGTAACTCTTTAGGTTTTAAATTGCTTGTATTCCTTATCTGTGCCCTTTTGTTTACACCATAAAATTGTAAGATCATAAACGTTTTGGTACCGGTAGATGTTTATATGCTTTTTGTATCCTAACTTTTAGAGTCTGTATAAAATCAGAGCTAGTATATTTTGGCAGCTTGCTTACATGAAAATCATAAAGATCAGAAAGGAAATAAATCTGGATGAAGAAGCGCTGGTTAAAATAATGCTGTAAATACAAATTGGATTTCTGCGGTCTCTGTGTTTGAAGTAAATTCCCCAAGAGGTGATTCCTGAACGTAATCTTCATTTACTGTCAAGGATATTGTTAATATTAACAGACAAGGAAAAGTAAGAAATATGTGAAGCTTTATTGAGGCAGAGTGGTCTGGAGTGGCACTGTTCCTGCCTCACCTGAGATACAGAGAACAGATTGCTGGTCACCAGAGGGGAAGGGGTGGGGGAGGGTGAAATGGGCGAAGGGGGTCAACTGGATGGTGGTGAGCACACTGTAGTGCATACAGAAGTGGAATATTAAAATGTACACATGAAACATATAATGTTATAAACCAATGTTACCTCAACTTAAGAAAAATGACAGCTTATTCTACTCAGTGGAGTTCATCCTTGTTTAGAGGTTATATCCCCTTTTAACATGGGCCAATTGCTAGGACAACTGTCATCCAGGAATTTCTTTTGTTTGGACTCCTAGAGTTTTCCTTTTATCTCATAAGTCATTTTGCTGCCTTAAGTGACTCTTCCTAAAAAGAGCATACAAGAGATAATTCACAGACCCTCTTCTGCCTTCATAGCTGACAGCTTTACTGAGTATAAAATCTAGGCCCAAAATAATTTGATCTCAGAACTTTGGAGGCATTTTTTCAATCATTCAACAGATAATTATTCAGTATTTGCTATGTTTGGAGTAGTCTTTAGGGCCTGGGAATGTAGCCAATAAAACAAAAATTCCTATTCTCACGGAGCTTATATTCTGGGTAGGGAAGACCAACATTAAAAAATTAGAAGTAAATTATATAATTTTTTAAGAAGCTAATGAGTGCTATGTAGAAAAGTAAAGCTGGGAACTCCTATTAATTGGCTGTCGGACCATCTGGATTGATTCCAATGCTCTATCTTTTGAATTTGTACTTACTGCCATCTTCACCTCTGCTCAAAATTCTGGGTGGGTTTCCTATCTTAAAATGTTTAACAATTACATTTTAAATGCCTAAGGCTTTTATTTACTGTACCTTTTCCATAGAATATTTTTCTCATATTTTGGGATATAATTTTGCATTGAGGTATATCATATAGAAGAGTAGATAAGTCTGTGTATCCAGTTTAGGGTTGAAACTGTTCCTCCTTGGACCTGTCTCCAATTGACAGGAGGAATGTGATAGGCCCAGCTGGCTCTGGTGTCTCTCCAGTGACAATGAGTGAAGGTGCCGAGGGGCACCCTGAGCCATGCAGGTCCCACCTGTGGGTGCTGGTGGCTGTTTCCAAAGAACGTGGAGGTGGGTGTTAGTGTTCTTTGGAGAGCAGCCATCTCGAGAGGGAGACACTGAGCCAGTGTACCTAGTAACTATAAGCTCCCATCTTGAAAGCAAGGAAACTCCTGAAATGATCAATTAGGAGAGTGGCAGCATGGATGGAAGGAGGCTGGAATCCAGCCGAGGCCTCAGCAGAGGCAGCTTTTAGACACAGGTGACAGATGAGGTGTTAGGTGAGAGGGTGAGTCAGGAAAGGTTTCTTTCCTGTTGGGGGCTGGGGCGCAGTAGGGGTAGGGATAAATTAAATCCTGGCCACTCTTGAGTTTCAGGAGCTTGTGGGGTAGAACTGAAAATGCCCTGTAGGTTGGCAGTAATTAGTATGCATTTATCTTTCAGGAGAATGTGGCGTATATTTGAGTCATAAATGTATAAAGTAAATAACATGAGTAAAGTTGCTCAGTATGAGAAGAGAAGCAAGCTTGGAACAGAATACTGATTTTCCTCTTTTGTTTTTAACAACCTTGTTGGGGTATAATTTATATACAATAAACTGCACCCATTTAAAGTGTACAGTTCAATGAGTTTCAATAGATGTGCACACCCATGAAAGCACCACCATCACATCACCATCAAGACACATTTCCACTGCCCCCAAAGTTTCTTCAGGCCCCTTTTAGTCCTTGCCTTTCTGCACACCCTGGTTGGAGGCAACTACTTGTCGGCTTTCTCCCACTATAGATGAATTTGCTTCCAGAATTTTATGTCTGGTTTCTTTTGTGCCTGGTTTCTTTCACTTAGCATTACCCATCTGAGATTTATCCATGGATCAGTACAGTAGTTCCTTTTATTATGGAGTGATAGACTCACATTTCCTTTATCCATCCACTACTTGATAGACATTTGGGTTGTTTCCATTTGGGGGCTCTTATGCTGATTTTTTTTTTTTTTTTTTTTGCGGTACGCGGGCCTCTCACTGTCGTGGCCTCTCCCGTTGCGGAGCACAGGCTCCGGACGCGCAGGCTCAGCGGCCATGGCCCACGGTCCCAGCCGCTCGGCGGCATGTGGGATCCTCCCGGACCGGGGCACGAACCCGCGTCCCCTGCATCGGCAGGCGGACTCTCAGCCACTGCTCCACCAGGGAAGCCCCTGGGGGTTCTTATGAATAAAGCTCTGTGAACACCCACATACGTACGTTTGTGTGGACATAATGTTTTCATTTGGGTGAATAGGAGCCGAACGTCTGATTCATACAGTAGGGGTACTTCAATTTTTAAGAAACTGCCAGTATCGCAAAGAGGTGGTATTTTATGTTCTCACCAGTAAGAGGTCTGATTGCTCCAAGTCCGTACAACCTTTGGTATTCTCAACATAATTTTTAGTCATTCTAATAGGTGTGTAAGCGTGTCTCGTGGTTTTAATTTGCATTGCTGTGATGACTAACAATGTCCCTGTACTTATTGGCCATTTGTATATCTTCTTTAGTTAAGTGATTGTTGCCTGTTTTTCAGTTCGGTTGTCTTTTTATAATTGAATTGTAAGATATCTTTATAAATTCTGATACAAGTCCTTTGTCAGATCTACCTACTTTGAATATTTTATCTTGTGGCTTGTTTCGTTTTCTTAACTGCCTTTCGAAGAGCAAAAGATTTAATTTTGAAAAAGTCCAGTTTACCAATATTTGTTTTGTGCTTTATGCTTTTTGTATTCTAAGAAATCTTTGCCTATCCCAAGATGGCAAAGATCGCCTTTTTAAAAAAATTTTTATTTTATATTGGATGTAGTTGATTTCCAATCGTTGTGTTAGAGCTTTTCTTCTCGGTTTGTAGTTTTAGCTTTTATATTTAAGCCTATGATCCATTTAGCGTTAATTTTTGTGTGTGGCAAAACACCAATTTTTAGAGGGTGGGAGAAATGGGAAGAGCCCTGAAGGATAAATAGATTCTGAAGAAAATTATGTTTTCGAAGCTATGAAAGGAGCAGGTGGAGTCTTTTGCGCTGGAAATCGTCTGATTATGGCTGCAAAGTAGTTAGTGGTTATGGAAGTTTACTGAGAATCCACTCTGTGCCCAACACATCCCTTTTGCTCTCAAGTTGTTTGGTTTCTTGGAGTGGGGGTAGATTATGCTTCGAAGAAATGTACGGATAAGAGAAAAGCTGATGGTGGATCGAGTGGAGACTTTTCGTTTTTGAGGCGCGGCCTCGTTTGTATGATGGAGTAAAGAACAACAGAATGAAAAGGGCGTGAGATGGAGGTGGACAGAATGTAGTTGCTGGGCCAGGGCCCTGAAAGGCAGAGAAGAATGAGACCCATAGCCCAGTGGAGGGGCTAATTCAGACGTGGAGGGACCCACGCGCACCAGACAGGGCTCCAGGCAGGAAGATGGGGAAGATGAGTTGCGGGGGCGTAGACGGGGTATCCTCGCAAACCTGAGAGCTGGAGGAGGGAAGGAATTAAGCTTTACAAGGGCCACCTAAAGCCTATGTAAGGCAGGACTTTGCAAGTGGGAGGTTTGCCTGAGAGAAAGTGTCACTGGGGCCCGTCACGTAGGAGGCAAGATAGTCTCCGGACCCCAGGCGGCGGACCCGAGTGCGTTGCCCAGCGCGACGTTCGGACCACACGCTCCAGGATGCATCGGGGCCGGCGCAGGAAGCGGCCAACCCGGAGCGGCTCCCCATTGGAGGCGGTGGCGGCGGTGACGCGCCCACCGGAAGGCCCGCCTCCGCCCTGAGACTCCGAGGAGTGAGGTATTCCCGGCGGCGTCATGCGTCCGGAAAAGGCCCTGACTTGGTACCGGCGCATGTCTATGCTGTACGGACTGGGCGCCTGGACCCTGCTGGGCTCCTTGTTTTTGTGGAATCGGAGAAAGAGCAAGCCGCCAGGTACGGCTCTCGGGCGGGACCTCCGGGGGACGCGCGGCCTTGCGTGGGGCGTGTCCGGGGGGTCGCAGAAGTGGCTTCGCTGTGCCGCGCGAAGAGACCGGGAGCGGTGCTTAGAGCCGCGCATTATCGTGGAATCTGCCAGCAACGACCTTTTAGAGCCTCTTCCCCGAACCTTGCTGGTTTATTGAGCGAGGCCGCCCCTATCCTCAGAATTTGAAGAATCCGTGAGGTTCCAGGTGGAATTTCAAAGACCCTGGATGGTGGTTTAAAGAGGCGATGCTTCTGTAACTTCAGCCCTGCTTTGGTCGCATGGTCGCCTTTGGCGACCAAACGATTTCGCTGACTTACACCAGCGAAGGAGTACTGAAATCTTCCCAGTTGCTGGGAGGAAAAGGAAATCCCGCAGCTTTCAAAAATGTTCTGGAAATCTGTGGCTTCGTCTAGAGTAGGGGCTTGCCTGGGGCTGAAGGGGAGGAGCTGGTGGGGGAGCGACTGCTACAAAATAAGGGGTTTCTTTTTGTGGATGAAAATATTCTACACTTTATTTTGGTGCTGGTTGCACAGACCAGAAGATACTAAAAACTGAATTTACATTTTAAATGAGTTAATTGTATAATAAGTATTATCTCAGTAAAGCTTTTTATGTAAAAACTGTGCTGAAGATTACATTTGGTGATGAAGATCACCAGTGGCCTGAAAGTGCACATGTCAGTATTAAGCATTTTAAAACATTTATCTCTGTAGTGGTCATTAAAAAAAAAAGTATTTAAATTTTCTTTTTTACAGAAAGAAAACAGTGTCAGCCACCTGATGGGGGTGGGGGTAATTCTTACCTTAGTTTATTTTATTTCAAAGACTTTACTAATAATTCTAATGACTGCTGCCTAAGTTAAAAGTTAGTGATCAGCTATATTTCAATTAAAAAATAAAGTAAGATAAAATGAAAGTTAGTGATGCAGCTGTTACTTTTTTTTTTTTAAGGTGGTGACGTAGAACAAATGGATGTCTCAACAAATGAACTGTCTGAACCCCCGAAAGGGTTTTATGTGGAAACGGTTGTCACATATAGAGACGATTTTGTTCCAATTACTGCCAGGATCGCCAACTATTTGAAATCACGGACTGGTGGCCCTGGACCAAAATCATGATGGACGGCTGAATTCTGAAAACAGGACTTTGGTTCAGCATATAAATTTGAGAGATACTGTGATTTCCACTTTCTCTTTGTGAAAAGTGTATACATTTAATTTTGCTGTAAAATGGAATCACTAATAATATGCAATAAATATTTCCTTGAAGAAAAGTAAATTTGCATATTCAGGAGGTGTCCTTCTATACTCACAGGAGTAAAAGATTGAAGTGAAATGTCGTATTGAGCTCCCATAAGCTTGGTTTTCTGAAATTAGTTCATGTAACTTTATATTCCTTTCATGTTGCTGTCAGACATAGCTTTTGTGGTCCTTTTAAGCAAATCTCCATGTTCAGTTTGGGACTTAGAGCAGCCCTTTGGGCACTAGTGGGTGCTTGGTAAGTTGTTGTGAATTAGATTATAACTCCTGGATTAAATAGACTCGATCTGTTCTTTAGGAGCTGTACAGATA
>NW_006788807.1:305665-309083 GCF_000442215.2 Lipotes vexillifer | reverse complement strand
GCAGGAGTGGATTAAACCCCAATGGTGGCTACCAGTATTCTAGGGATAGGGGATACAAAGTGAGGACAGCGGGGTTCCTGCCCTTGAGTGCTGCAGTGTTCTCTCCGCTGGTCTCGTTTGGTTGCAAGTAACAAACCCACATAAGTGCGATTAAATCAGAAAGAGATGTTTATTAAAAATGTGTGTGGACAGGGAATTACCTGGTGGTCCAGTGGTTAGGACTCGGTGCTTTCGCTGCTGTGGGCGTGGGTGCAATCCCAGGTCGGGGAACTAAGATCCCACAAGCTGTGCAGCGTGGCCAAAAAAAAAAAAAAAAACCAGTATAGACAGCTCAGAATTCAAACAGAGTATGTTGAGGTCTTCGGAGGGCCTGGCAGCAGGAACCGGAATGTAGCCACTCACTGAGCCTGCCTGGGGATTGTCTGCCTTGATGCCTTTCTCACTGCACACGTTTTGTCCCCGTTATTTCTGTAGTAACATCACTTTGCAGCTACAGTGTCAAAGTCTGATCAGCTTCTTCCCAAGCCAGAGTTTGTCTTCCACTCCTGTGAGAGTCACTTCCCTGTGTATCAGATCCCTTCCTGTGGATCGCTGAGTCCTGCCTCAGTTAGTAAGAAACTAGCATTCGTTGCCCATTTGGGTAGTGTTTCTTGTGTGCAGCTATTTGGGACCCTGTGAGGACTAGGGATTCCTGGTGGGACAGGAATGGGACATTTCTGGGTTCCTGCTATAGTACTGTCACCTTCAAACCTTTGCCTTGATTTCTCCTTGGTGTCAGTTCTACCTTGTGGGTGGCCTGAGCAGTGCTTTGGGGGCAGCCAACCTAAGTGACAGAGGCTCCAAGATGGCAAGTAGCAGCTTCAGATGTCAGCAGCAGAGGCTCCTCACTGGACATCAGAGGTCAAGAATGGGTCAGTGCCAGTGGGGTGGGCACCCTGGTGGACCCCTGTGATGGGCATCAAATGTGTAAGAAGCAGCATGCGATGGTGGAAGGGAATTTCTGAATGGCTTCCCAGAGCAGCCTGCTTCTCATCACTCTCCTTGGAATCTCAGTTTCATGCCTGGCCCCTGGCTGCCAGGGAGACTGGGAAAGTGCGTTTCTGGCTTCCGCATCAGAGATGTGTTGACCCTCAAAGTGGGGCATCTCCTAGATATAGGAAGGACGATCACAGCATGCTGGGCAGGTAGATACCAGGACAACTGTCCACTCCAGGCAGCAAGCCAGACTTTCATCGGGAGGCACTAAGATACCTGCCTCTGTAGGTCACTTTCCCCAGAGAAGGTTTCTCTACCCGGGGGTGGATGCCTGGCTGTAGGAATTCTGGGAGCTGAGTGTGTGTGTGTGTGTGTGTGTGTGTGTGTGTGTGTGTGTATTCCTTCTTGTTTAAAACACTTCAACCCCAACTGCTTGTGCTAAGACCATGTTCTCTCTCCATAACACTTATTACTGACCAACCAGTAAAACAACTGTGGCTCTAAACAGCCTGGAGCTTCAACAATTCCCGTAGTTCTGCTGAATCTTGGCTTAAATAGGCCTTTGTGGACTAATCTAACAACCAAAATATAATTTAAAGTGTTCTTCTGGGAGAAGGTTTTCAGAATTCCAAACGTCTATCTTGCAAGTGCAGTTGGAACACGGTCTGTTCAGAAGTTGGGAATCACCCATTGAAGGAGAGTTTGCAGGATTGGAAATAAGTTTCCCGAAATTCTGAGGTCTGGTAGTATTTAGAGGGAGTGTGTTTTCTATTTTTTTTTTTTAAGATGTATGTATCGCCGGGGCGTGCGCCCCCTTCCTGACATCCGTCCAGCTGGAGGAGCCATCGGGGACCATTCAGATGCAAAGGACTCCTGAGGGATAGTGGAGCAACAAGAGAAGAGGAATTGGGTGTTCCGGCCCTGTGGAGTACCACACAGCCCAGGGCTTAAGAGAGAAAGAATCAACTTCTACGTAGTCTAAGCCATTGTGACTTTGGGTCTCTGCTACAGTTGATGTAACTCTAAGCAAATCACATCTCCCTATTAATTTCTTTTTAAAAATGGTACCTAACTTTTCATGATAGAAAAATCCCCTGTGTTTTCTGAGCTTTGGTTTCTTTTGAAGAAGAGGTATAATATCTAGCCTGTCTACTAATAGGGTTGTGACTGTCAAATGAGAAAGTGTCTGTGCACACATGATTATTCTTAGGAATAGAATGTCTTAGCTACTCCTGGAAATGAGGCGTGAAAGGCCTTCTTTCTGGTGATAAATGCAGTCTGCTTCTGTCGTCCTCCAGCCGCTTTGCTTTCGTCCCTGTGGCTCCCCAGGGAGCTACCTCGTCACAACTGGCCTGTCCTCTGAAAACAGGGCTTCCATGGGTAGTAACTTGCTTCTCCAGCACAGCAGGTTAGCAGCGTGTATCGACATGGAAAATGGCACATCCTTTGATCCGGCAATCTCACTTTCAAGAATTTGGGAGATTCCTGAAAAGATTTAGGAAGATGCCTCTTCACCATCACTCGTTCAACATGGCCTCGAGCTGAAACAACCTCTTGGTCGACCGTGCTGATTGCCTTCCCAGCACCCACTGAGCCCACTCCTCTTTTATAACAGACCCTGAGCTCACCCCGTCAGGTGCTTCAGGGGGGACTGGCCCAGGTCCTGATTGGTCCAAGTCAGTGTTTCTCCAGGGGGCGCTGCAGCCTCCGTGGATGTGACAGTCCATTTTGTGGGCTGCCCCAGGTGTTGCAAGAGCTTTAGCATTTCAAGTTCCTTGGGCACTAAATGCCTGTAACAATCTTCACACCTTGTGACAGCTTCAGACACCCCTCCCCACACACATTTCCAGTAACCCCTGGGGGGCTCTATGCCCCAGGTGAGAACCTCTTATCTGAGCCAGTCAGGGGGAGTAGGTCCCATCTACCTTGCTAGTGATTGGGTTAAGCATGGTCATGTGATCTCACTCTGGCTAGTGAAACTCGAGGGGCTTCTGGGCAGGGTGTCCCAGCCTCAGAGGAAGCATTAGGAGGAGATAGTCTCCTGTACTTCTGAACACTGTGTCTGGATAGGATGCCCAGGACAGCCACAGCCATACTGTAAATCTATGACCCCCCGTTAGTCAAAAAATCAAGTTCACACCTGTATTCATTCAGCAATGTTATCTGAGCTTCAGGCAGTGTGCTAGATGCTTAGGATAGAATGGTAAGCACGAGACACTAATAGAACAAATTATCGGGCACTGGAGTGATTGGAAGTTGCCAGGAAAAAAAGAAAAAGTCGCCAGAAGATTATGAGGGAAAAACCATAGGATAGCGATGGAGAATAATGGGGAACCAGGACTCTTAACTTTGTGTGGTCAGAGAAGTTCTCTCCAATGAGGAGGCATTTAAGCTGAAAATGAAAGGAGGGAGAGGAGCGAGATGGACAAAGAATGGGGGAAGA